>NW_008238833.1:2084725-2106056 GCF_000691975.1 Corvus brachyrhynchos | reverse complement strand
CCCTACCACAGTCTGCTGCTGAGGTCAAAAGGAGAACAGTCTGATCAAAAGCTTAGCTCAATGCCAGTTCATTTCTATTCTTAGTAAGTATGCTTGTACTTCCTAATAATTCAAATTTCTGTTTATAAAGAATATACGGTGAAATGTACCATACTGCCCATTTCTTTAAACTTATTTGTCTATGGTCATCTCAGGATTGGGAAAATTTCTGTATTTTGGAGACAAATCATAGCTTCTCTTCCTCGTATAACCAACCGTCTTGCTTTATTCTAGTCAAAAGAGTTATTCTAATTTACATTAATGAATATTTCTAGCTAAAAAAATCTTTCAACAAGAATTTCACCCAAGTAAGGTGTATATTCATCTTACCTAACTGCACACATCAAACTCTATTCATTTATATCCTTGCAGGTAAGCCTAGGCTCCCTTTCTAAAGAAGAGAAAAAAACCAGTTACTTTTAAAACACAGTCCATCTAATCTGGCTTCACTATCTGCCCTAAAGTGAGATGGATTATGGTCTAGAAATATATGTAAGGCAAGTCTAGGGAAACTACCCTAGATGAAAACATCCACAGTGTACATATCTTCTTTTGTTAGATTTTCTTCTCCTGTAGAAACATAGCTATATAGCAGAACTATTTGATATTCATGTGGCAAGGAACCTGTTGGATATTTGCAAAAAGACAAAAATAAACAGCTTATCTTTCTTAGAAGTGTTGGACAAAACAGAAGTGCTATGTGGGGAAATCAATGACACTTTCAAACAAAGCAGACCAATGAGTTTTGAGTCCATCTGCTTATCACTTGATCTTTATTTTTTGATCTCATGCAACAAAGGGCCAGAACTAAATAACCTTTCAGTTCAGGAATTGCCTTGCCCTCAATTTTGTATTACTTTATCATCATAGATAGCACTTGCAAATGTAAGGCACATGAGTTGTGTTATATTAAACCTTTGAAAGACTGCCACTTCCTTATAAGGTATTGAGAAAAAAATGTATTTATTTTTTGTATCCCTTATTTACAATGCAGAAGTTCACTCCCATGTCTCAGTGATTATGCCCGTTGTAACCAAAAGCTAATACATTTAACTCCAGCTGCCTTTGCTAGAGAAGTGTTTATGTTTTGTTCCAGTGCTTATTCCTTAAGAAAGGTCACTTCTGTGGAAAATAAAATTGATGCTTCTGCCTAGATGTGGTGCAGAAGTTAACAAGTAAACATACTATCCTGTTTCTGACTGCAGTAGGCTGTGTTCTCTTATAATTTAAATTAAATTTAAAAGTGTAAAGCCTCAGCTATTTGAGAAGAATGAAGTAGGGTGAAATTATACAGCATTCCTAAAAAGAAAATTTAAAATTAAAAAAAACCAACCAAACCATTGTTCTGAAGTACATATAAAATATCCACTCATATCTTTACTGGTTTGTGCAGCCACGTGTCTGCTTGAGATTTCATAATTGATCACAATGGATGAACATACCCATGTGATTAAAAAAGGTCTACAAAGGCAGCATTTTCAGATTTGTTCTACTTTATTGTAAGAATGAAACTAAATTATAAAAAGCATCAAAAGGATCATTTTTCAGAAGCGTAAAGTAACAGTAAATAATAGATTACAAGAGAGTACATTGTTGCTATTGACGGGCTTTGATTGTCATCTTTGTAAGTTTATGCACCAAGAAAACAACTATTTGCAGAATTCTTATTGCAGCAATGTATATTCCAAACATGATAAAAGTTGTATCATCACCTTTTTGCTCCACACATTGAATCTCATACCATTTCTTAACAGGGTACCCTTAAGTGCACCATATATAAATAGTGACAAAATATTAAAGATTATATTACTTTTGTAGCTATGGCTATAAAAATAAATAATAATTGCACGCCTTAATTATAATCTGATGTGTCAAAAGCTGTGTGTATTTCTTCCATACAAAGTAATATAATTTCTCTGCACTCATATGCACGAATTTTTAGAGTAGATTTAACAATAGTGAGGGACATTAACACAAGTGAGTTTAATTTGTTTTTCTTTTATTTGATTATTCAGATTTTGTGTATATTCTATAATATATTTGTTAAGTAGTGCCTTTGTCCAACTGCTCTTTCTTATTCATTAAAGAAAGGTAGATGTGGAAAATTTTGCTGTCTAATTGTTAGCAAAATTTATTTTAATTTTCTTCAGTATAGTTGTGTTGGTTTTTATCAAAGACAGACCTGCCCATAAAATGAGGCAGTTGCACTGTAACACAAAGAAGCACTTATCCTGAGAAAGTAACTTAAAATCTTTTTTAATCTGGTGTCCTAACATAGTATTTCCTCAGTATAATAGACAAAGTAAAATCAAATCTGATCTTGTTTGTAAATAAAGGTATATTATGTCAGAGTAGCTTGGCCCATTGCATCTGTTCTGTGATACTGTCCTGGTTCCAGCCAGGATGGGGTTAATTTTTCTGCAGTAGCCAGGAGGGTGCATGTCCAGGCCTGGATGTTATTCTATACCACCTCGTGTCATTGCCAGGGGGGGGAGGAAGGGATTCTCTCTTCTGAAGAGATGGGGCTCCTTCCAGTTGATAAAACCTGGCAGATGGAATGGTCTGGTATTTATTTATTGTCAGGGGCTTGCCATGTAAAGAGTTTCTGTTTTCTCATACATTTTGTTATTACTATTGCTGCTGTTACTGTTTGTTTGCTTACCTTATTGTTGTTTCCAGTAAATTTTTCTTATCTCAACCTGTAATCTTTGCCTTTTGCAGCTCCATTTGGAGTGGGCAGGAAGGAAAAGCAGCACATGGCTTTTTTAGTGGGTGTATTAAATTGGAGAATACCATTCCTAAACCATGACAAATAACTAAACAGAGGTTCCATAACCCACATCAGATGCTCGAAATTTACAATGAGGCCAAGAGAACATTTTGATAGCATTTTTTTTATTAGCAATGACTGAATATAAATAAAAGGAGGAGTTTGAATTCAAAAGGTGGGAAAAAAAAGACAGACTAAAGATCATTAGGACAAAATTACTGGCAAAACAGAAAATACCACAAACAAGCGCAAAGGTCTGAGATTTTAATGAGAAGTCAAAGCCTGGAGGTATCAGTCATTTAGGTATTTTCAAAGAATATCAAAAAAGAGATGTCTGTAAAGACACAACCAAGTCCGATACACATAAACCTAACAAATATCCTGATGTGGGAAAGAAATGAATAAAGGTTAGACACATTGAATTCTCAAATTCCAGATCCTGAACAAGACAAAATAGAATTTTCAAAGACCTATTAGCCTTTCAGACATACTCCTTTTTCAAACATTTTTTGTAAAATTAGCTTGCCTACGAATCAAATAGAACAATTCTTTTCACATTTATCATTTCATATACTGGTGACACTATGTTGCTGAATGCACACTAGTTGTTCTTTTAAATGGAATTAATAATTGTTTAAAAGAGAAGTCTTACTTTAATTAGAAAGTGATTCATACGACCTCATTGCACAAGATGTCTCATAGAACATATTTTTGTAAAAAAAACCTTTGCATTTTGCTGTGCACTCAATCAGGAAAATCACATCACATGCTTAATAAATGTCAGAAAAAAACCCCAGTTTATTTATTTGTTTTAGGAATACTTCAAGTTTGTTAGGTTTTTTTCCCCTAGCCTTGCACCGTTCACTTCTGTTGAAAATGAGGATAAACAAGACATTGGGATTTCCTTCTACACATACATGACTTGAAGTCTAAATTCCATTTTCAAGAATTAAAAGATATTTTTGTGGATTACTGTAAGGTAACAAATAATTACATTTCAGCTACTCAATGTTATTTTCCAAGTGCCTTTCCTCTGCTACAGCATCCCATACAATATGTGAGGTAATGTGATTTAGATTACCTTAATAAAAGAGCAATGACAGTGAACTTTTAATGGGCAGTACAAATCACATTTCCATGGAAACTTGCTGTGAAACACATCATATATAATAACTACTTACTGTCTGGGAGCTACTTATTTGTCAAAACTCTTAGGTTCTTAAATGTCCATGACCCATGACCCTTTTAAACTACCTACAGTAAAATTTGACAAATATAAATAATAAATCTAGCAAGTCTAGGCTTTTTGGTTTTTTTTTGTAAACAGATCAAGAAGTTAAAAGCCTGGCTCTTCCTTACTTCAATGAAATATGACAAAGTGATTGCAATAAAGGGAAATAAAAGCAACAGACTCCAATTAATCATTAATACACCAAGGGGCTGTTGCAAGTGATCTCCAACACATAAGAAACAACCCTTCTGTTATTGTAGGGTAGATGTGAATGTAGTTCTAGATTTTTTAAAGAGTTTTTACTGTGTCAAACATGTAGAGGGGAATGGAATGAAATGGGTTCTGGAGATGGGTAAGCAAACCCCAGAGATTGCCTCTTATTGTAGGAAGCTGTCAGTAAATTTAAAAAAAAAAACCAACCGAGCTTAAAAAGAAACAGTCTAAAAGAACTTCTGTGTTTGGCACACACAATATGGATTTATCCATCTTGAATAATAATCAAAACTCATGCTCTGAGCCATGCTTGCATCCTGATTCATGCAGTCCTTACAGCTAATGAACCTCAGCTTGAAAAAATAAACTTATGCACATGATAAGTGACTATTTCTATAAATCAATTTAAAATCCTATTAACATTTTTACTGACTTGATAATCTGTCCCTCAGAAGTCCCTGTCCCACTGAAACTCATTCAACATTTTCAGTGAGCTTCTTGTAATAGGTGTCAGTGGCTGAGTTAAATAACCTCTGATGTTAAATACCTGCATTCAAACCTAAATAGTAAGTCTTTGCTAAGGGGAACAAAGACAAATATCTTTGCAATGTGAGCTTCAAGCACTCAGATATGTAAATTACTTCTGGGGGAAAACAAACAGACAAAAAATTCTCCTGGAAAGGCTGCATGTGTCCATATTGACTTTTACACTAGTTTATCACTGAGATTAGCGGCTGACAGTTCTCATGTTCAAATACAAGCAAAACTTCCAAGTGATTTTAAAAAATTCTTAAATAAACAATCAATGAAGATTCTCACTGTATTGCAACACAGAGTGAAAGTAGAAGTGGAGATAGTAAAATCCTGTGCAAAGCAACTCGGCAAATATTGAGAAATGTAAAAAGGGAGGTATCATCTATAAGAGCAATGCAACTACACCTAACTGAAGCATGACACAAGAAAATATTAAAATGGAAAGTCTTTTATAGCCAGTGGGTCTTTAAACCCAAATACTGAAACTGCAAGGTAGAAATCTGAGAGAAGCAAGAGCTCCAACTCAGAAACTGCAACTGAAAAGAGACAACCCAGCGGCAACATTCATTCAAACTCTGATGATCAATCTGAAAGAATAGAGCCTGAGGGCAAAAAACATTCAGACCCTTGGAGTAAATTTGAAAGGAGAGAGCTTTAAGGCAGGAATTGCACAGGCCTTAACAATGAGCTGGGATGGAGAGATCTTCAGGAGAGCCCCCAGTCAGGACCTGGGACTCGAAAAATAAGGAGTTAGTAGGGGACTGTGTGCATCCTAGAGTCTCTGATAATGAGCTTCACTGAACCTCTGTTATGTTCTGGCCATTCCAAATACTGAATTTAAATTAATGCCTGGCACTGCATTCTAAAGGGCTAGAGTAAGAGAAAAACCAGGAAAGGCATCACAGCTAGTCCAAGACTGAAGCTGCATCCTTCAGTGTGCAAATCCAAGCTATCAAGTTACATTAACAAAGCTGACTGGTCGAAGAGCTTGCCTAACATGCATTATGTTTCATCAAATGGCATTATCATTTTTCAGGATATTCAAAACTCTATAGTAAAATTTAACAAAGGTGACTTTCTCTACACAGTACATGGGCTACATAACTTCATTTGCTTTATTTTGTCGTACTAGTATATATTATGTGGTGATCTATGCTCATAAATTTAAAGGGAAAAAACATAAATAAAATATTAACCAGTAATACAGAAAAGAGTTTTGTAAAGCTGTAGTTTTGTAAAGGGAAAAATTCTTACTTAGTAAATCTTTGCAAGTGTTTTGCCTTTCTGAAAAATAATGAAAACCTATGCAGGAAACTTTTCAGGATCATACACAAACTGCTTAAGTTAGATATCCTGGTATATAAAAGAGAGATGTTTCTTTCCCATTGTACAATCTGGACTTCCTAAATCAGGATCCTAAAATTCATAGATAAGGCAGCTAAATGAAAGAAGCTTCCTGCAGGTCTCCAGAGGGCAGCTCAGAACCCCAATAGTGGGCAGCTGCTCTGAAGACAGTTTAAGAAAGGAGATTTTAGAGTTGTGCTCCCTGGAATTCCTCGGTGTTCAGCCAATTAGCATCTGATGTCACACCCACTGGTAGCTGCCGATAGCCAAGGCGTAAGCTCTGGAATAACCCTGAAGAACTGAAAAATGGAGTACTTCTTTAAATGCATGATAACTTTCAGTTCATATATCCTTCTAAGACATACTAAATCAGGTCTCAATTTCTCTGGTGTTTTCTTTCTTTCCTTTCTTAAAAAGCACCCTCAATTAAAAGCATGTCCACTTTTCAGGAGCCAATTGCAAGAGTTTTTAAGCTATACAGGGGTTTGTCATACTATTTCAACCCCTTCAAACATATGTTGAATATGCTATTTCTTCATAGGGAGTAATAAGCTTTCAAACCTTTATCTTTATTCTCATTATGCTCAAACTCTTTCAGGTCTTCATTTAGAAATGGAATGACGTGTAGATTTTTCCCATGACCACAGACTCTTTCTTCTTTAAATGAGGTAGAGCTGATGCCTCTTAATGGGAATGTCTGACTGTTCTGCTTCACAGCAATTCTTACACATTCAAGAATTATGGAAGTAATCACGTTCTGTAGGAATATATCCCACTAGAGTGAGTGATATGGTCCTCAGATTTCCAATTTACGTGTTTCAAATTAATGGCTGTTTACTCTGCTGTGTAATAAAAAGGGTAGTTATCACTGGAGCTAATTCATTACATAGTACTTTATTTCTGAGATTCACCGTCTTTCCATGTGCAGGACACAAAGTAAGCAATTACTATAAGCATATATCTGCCAAGATGTAAGGTAACATTTAGATTATCTGAGACACTTTTTGCAAAGACTCATCACCATGCCATTTAAAATACTAAAAGAATATATTTGTCATCCAGAATTGATTAGGAAAAAAGCAAATTGGGAGAAACTGAGGACAAGAGCTTTAAGCATCAACAATCTAATTTTTAATATAATGTAGGTTTCATTCACTACTGGTTTAATTTATACCATTTGTTCAGAACTGCCTTCAGCATTTAAGGGAAAATAAGACTGAATGATATTGCCTGCTCTGTAACATAGCAGTCAATAAATATCCTTGAACTTACATTTCATCAATTCTACTTCTTCGTACAGGAAAAATTTTAAGTATCTTTATTCTTCAGAAAAGTTAAGATTTGCTTTTGATTCTTTGGAGTCTTAACACATCAGTTGTAAACAGAACAGGCAATGCAAAAAACCTACTAGAGAAAGAAAACCCATCTAGGAAGAGAATCATCATCTACCTGGTGTTCTCTCGGGCTTGCAGTTTTCTCTGATTTAAGGGGAGAGGGATAGCAGGAACTGTTTAGAAACACTGGGCTAAGCATTTGAAATAGAAAAAGATTCCAGTTAAAGATGGCTATGATTGCCTAGGATGTGCAGACAGTACTTCAAAATAAACTAAATATAGACAAAAAAGAGACGTTCTTCAAATGTTACTTGCTTTGTTGTTTGTTTTTTATCAACATTTGCAGTGATTAAATATGCTTAAATACTACATCTAGACTATAGCAAAAGGTATTAGAGCTTTTAAAGGGAAACCACCAATACTGAACAATTGGTAGGATTCATTTTTTCCATGTGTATATAGCTGCAGTGCTGAAAGAGCAACACAAGCGGAAAACATGGGCAAAGACTTCTGAATTACAAAACTTTCAGTATGCTTCAAAACTGTTGGCAGTGTTCACCTTTATAGTACTTAGGTCAGTTGAAGTCAGTGTGGTTTTGTTGCACAGCTTATGATAGAAGAAGGGTTTAATATAGTTAGGAAGCTTTTTGCATAATATAGATGTATTTTCATACAGATTTCTTTAATTCCTTCTCTCAATTGCTACTCTAAATTTGAATTAAGCTACAGAATTCACAGAGTTTTATAAGGAAAAAGTAATTAGTTAATTCCTGAGTGTATGTGTATTTCTCTCTTTTAGAATTCTCTATTGCTGATCTCATAGAAATATTTATCTATTAAGATAAGTTTTGTTATATATTTTAAGCATGATTATTTTGATGCTTTTGATGTAAATTATGTGATCATCTCTCCTTAAATCCAAATAATGAATGTTCTACATAAATGGAACAGTCTGAAAGGTAAATTGTACTAAAACTCACAGTGACTAAAAAGGCACTGGTATATTATGGAAGTATTGAAAAGATCTGATTACTATTTAACAAAGAAAAAAATGTTTCTGAGCATGAACAACTTTATGTTCTCTCATTAAAGAAGTTGATCTACTAAAAGACTTCAAAGATTTAGTATTACTATTTGAGAAATATGGTGCTTACTTCTTTAGTCAACAAAGCAAAATAATAAAACTCAAATCCTTTATTGTGATGCAAAATATTTTCAAGATGCAATAACTCGTTTCCCCATTCAAAATCTGAGAAAATGTAATCGAAATTGTGATTTATTGAGGTATTTGAAGAATATAGTTATAAAGTTGCAAAAATAGTGTCTGGTGGTCAACACTATGCAAGATTCAACATTAGTCAAAGACTTACTCCAGATGATGGTTCAGACACTGAATTAGGCTTTTGTCCAAATATCAGAGCTATAGTCATGATTCTGAAATCCAGATTTAGCTAATAGATCTGAATACATATGACTGCAATAGAAATTATACATGTAGAACTCATTGCAGCATCTGGTCCCTCTTGTAGTTTAGGTCATCTTCCATTCAATCTCTGAACCAGTACAAACAGTACGGCATCTTAGGGAGTACAAGCTGTAGCTGTGCATTGACTGTAAAATGCTTTGGGCAAAATGAAAGACTCGAAGAGCGTTATTCTGGAAATTACGTTACGTGCATGACTTTATTATGCTACTGAATTATAGATATGGCAGTTCATTCCTGTGTCATCCATGAGCCTGTCATGTAAGCAAAAGTGAAGAGTAGGTTTTTACATGTGTATGTAAACTAAACCACTACATGTATATGTATGTATATACATACAATTCAAACCTGTACAGAGCTTCTTCCTAAATACACCTTTTAAATATCTAAATCTGAAATTTTAAATACAGTGATGATTTCATTCTACTCCACACGTCAAGTAAATTGGGAATCAAGATCTGCTATTTAAAGGAGATATTTCCTTTTCCTAAACCTTTTAATTTACTTTTAAGTAATAAATCACTGGGTGCTTATTAGTGAAACCTAAAGAAAATATTTTTAAAGTAAAAAAAAAAAAGTTTTCACCTCATTTATTAAGGCATGAAATCTTTCATTTGCCTTTTGTTTGCTTACAGAAGTACTTTCTCAGAACAGATGAAATTTCTGTTAGGAATATTTTCACTGTTGAAGTAATCACTTGAAAATGTAAAATACAAAATCAAATACAACAGGAGAGAAAAAAATCAGTCATATTTTCATTTCAAATAGTGATTTCAACCCTTTAGAGTCAACACCGAAATCTATGCAATAAAATTGCAAAAAAAGGTTTACCACCTTTAACCAGAACATTCTCTTCTTTTGTCAAACACTTTTTACAGCTTTTGAGAAAATTGATCTGTAAACAAAACACTGCACTGCCTTGACAAACAAAGCAACACTCGACATGAATTCATGAATAGAAAGCAGTGCTACTGCCAATTTTAAAAATGTAGCACATGCTAATATTTTGAATTAAAGCCTAATTAACACATTGGGAGTGTTTCTACTGAGTTCAGTGAGCCGAAGGTGTCCATCTCTGTGTGCATCTCACTAGGCTTGTCAGAGAAAGCAGGTGATATGACTCTAACTGCATTTAAACATCACCAGCTCAGGTTCAGTAACACAAACTTTCCTCTAGATGCAGTCAGTGGAGATTTTAAAGATGGATAACTATCATACTTGTTTCGCAGACAGTGAGGCTAAGGCTCAGAGGCTTTACAATTCCCACAACAACTGCCTTGTAGACTCTGTCTCTCCTTGGTGAGTGTAGAGTGTTCTGTTCTCCCTTGCTACAGCATTTCCACTGTAACACTGGAAAATTAACAGATTTTTTAAAATTCTCTACTCAGAATATAAGGAACAGGCACAGAATTCCTGAAAAGTACATATTCTGACCTTAGAGCAAAGCATTTAATGTATTTTTCTTTGTTAGCAAAATCTCCTTGGATACAAGGATAAATAGTGAAAAGTCATGTGCAGTTACTTTCCACAGATCATAGAATCATAAAATTGATTAGGTTGGAAAAGACCCTAAGATCCTCAAGTCCAACCATTATCCCAGCACTGCCAAGTCCATCACTAAATCATGTTCCTGAGAACCACATCTAAAAGTCTTTTAAATACCTCCAGGGATGGTGACTCAACCACTTCCCTGGGCAGCCTGGTTCAATGCTTGATAATCCTTTTCGGGAAGAAATTTTCCCTAATATCCAGTCTAAATATGCCCTGCTGCCACTTGAAACCTTTTCCTCTTGTTCTACCACTTGCTACCTGGGAGAAGAGACTGACCCCCACCTGACTACACACTCCTTTCAGACAGTTGTAGAGATAGGGTCCCCCTGAGCCTCCTTTTCTCCAGGCTAAACCCCCCCAGCTCCCTCAGCTGCTCCTCACAGGACTTGTGCTCCAGACCCTTCCCCAGCTCCGGTGCCCTTCTCTGGACACGCTCCAGCCCCTCAATGTCTTTCTGGCAGTGAGGGGCCCAGAACTGAACACAGGATTGGAGGTGTGGCCTCAGCAGTGCCGAGTACAGGGGGACGGTCACTGCCCTGGTCCTGCTGGCCACACCACTGCTGATCCAGGCCAGGATGCCATTGGCCTTCTTGGCCACCTGGGCACACCCTGGCTCATGTTCAGCTGCTGTTGTCCAGTACCCCCAGGCCCCCTTCCACTGGGCAGCCCCTGCCCCCAGCCTGTAGTGCAGCCTGGGGTTGTTGTGACCCAAGCGTAGGACCCAGCACTTGGTCTTGCTGAACCTCATACAATTGGGTTTGGCCCATCAATCCAGCTTGTCCAGATCCTTCGGTAGAAGTTCTCTTCCCTCCAGAAGATCAACACTTCCACCCAACTTGGTGTCATCTGCAAACTGAGAGTTCACTCAATCTCCTCATTCAAGTTGTTGCTAAAGACATTAATGGCTCCAATACTGACTCCTGGGAAACACCAGTTGTGATTGGCCCCCAGCTGGGTGTAACTCCAGTCACCACCACTCTGAGCCTGGCTCTCCAGCCAGTTTTCTACCCAACAAAGAGTACACCTGTCCAAGCCATGAGCAGCCAGTTTCTTCAGGAGAACACTGTGGGAAATGGTGTCAAAGACTTTATTAAAGTCCATGTAGACAATAACCAGAGCCTTCCCTTCATCTGCTAAGCAGGTCACCTTGTCATAGAAGATCAGGTTGGTCAAGCAGGACCTGCCTTTCACAAACCTACGTTGGCTGGGCCTGATTCAGTTGTCCTGCATGTTCTGTGTGATTGCACTCAAGATGATCTGCTCCATGTCCTTCTCCAGAAGGTCAGACTGAGAGGGCTACAGTTCCTCAAATCTTCCTTCTGCCATTCTTATAGATGGGCGTCATACTAGCTAGCCTCCACTCACCTGGGACCTGTCCAGTTATCCAGGGCTGCTGGGAAATGATCTGCTATGCAAGTTTAAATTCCACTCCTAATTAATTAATAATTAGCATAAAGAATGAGATGTTTCTGAAGGTGGGATCAAATAAGTGAGTTGATGGAGACAGATGCTGGGGATTACTATGTGTGTATAAAGTGTTAAAGGGAAACACCAACAGAAAAAGATGAAAACAAGACATCTAGAATGGACTGAATTTCTTTGAAAATTACTATAGGTGATGTGCTGAAATATCAAAACTGACATAGTAAATGCCTACATTTAGGTAAGTAAATATTTCCCTGATCCTCCCCAGCGTAACTGACCATTAGCTTTCCTTCAGTATCTTTCCTCCCTGTACTTTTAGAAATAAAATTTAGAGGAAGGACACATGCTGGGACATAGCATGCCCTCTCATGCTGTAGGTCAAATAAAATACTGTAGCAAAGATGTAATAAATTAAGTTAGATTTTTGGAAGTGTATTATTTTATGCTCTATCAGCTAATCCTATTTAAAACATAAAGCAGAAAGACATCATCTGCCACTGAAGGAAGACAAAGGGAGCCACTGGCAGCTTAGCCTTTCTGAAAGCCACTTATATTCAGTATCTGAATTTGGGTTTTGAAGCCTTGTTATATATTCTCACCAAATACCCTTAAACCTCTCAGAATTCTCTTTTTTATTTGATAAAGTGATCCCAAGTAAATTCAATAAAAAAATACATGCCTCCCATTTCCTGCAACAATTTATGTAATTTACTTTAATACCATATGATTTATAACAAATGGATATTACTACTTTGTTTGCTGTCCTTTCCTCATCACAATAATTGTGCAAAATGTGGTGCTGTGTCCCATGGTCTACCTGGAGATTTTGTGATGTCAGTGCTGAAGCTAAATCTTTGAAATCCCTTACCTAACAAAAGGGCATATGCAAACAAGCCTTCTGTCACTCCTCAGGCCTCTTGACTTTTCCCACAGCTCTCTGACAGCACCATTATTAGACAATCACCATCCACTTTCCTGCCCCATCCAAGTTCCTCCTTCCCTCCCACTCCAACATTTCACTATGCATGTGCACATTAAAGAAGAAGGCCTTTAACCTTGATTCAAGGGTAGGGCTGTTGTAATTTTCTCTCCCTCTTCCCTGAAACATAGTGTCAGTAATTTCTGAGCAAAAGTCCAAGGGGAATGCTTTCACACTGCTGCAAAGAACAACTAAATCTCCCAAATCAAATACTATTACTTAGTGAGCAAGTCAGTGTACCTCTTATTTAAAGAGTCATTTATTGCTGTTACTCCTGTTGAGCATCTTTCTTCTTAACCCAAAACTGCGAGTTTATTTGCAGTCCAATCCATTTACTGTGGAATCAGTGCATAGTGAACATACCCAGCACCTCATAAAAATAATGTAGTGTCCAGCAAGATCTGGTGTTTTATGCCAGTCCAGCTCCTGGCAGTGTTTCTGTGGATTTATGGGATTATATTTTAGCATCCAGAAAGGGCAGAAAGGATGCTAAAGTAGAGTGTTTGCAAATTAAATGGAAAAACCTAAGTAATACTCATCTTCTCTTGAAAAATTCTTGTGTGCAAGGAAATGAAAATTTGCATGCATATGTATCCAAAGGAAACAACTGGGCAGAGGATAATATCCCTACATGAATTTTAAAACTTTTCAGACACTTCAAACACAAACATTTCTAACTGTTTTAATAAAATTGCTTTGTAGATAATGCACTGAGTTTGACTCTTACTAGAACACCTGCTTCATAATGCTCAATCATGACATTAGAAAAATAATTAAAATATATTAAATTCATAATACTCCATCGTTCTGTGTAATGCAACATTTAGCGCTAAAGAGCAGCTATTGAGTGACACTTCCAACGAATGGAGCCAGAATGTCTGGTCATTAGATGATAGCAATATTTTAAGTAGTAAGCAGATGTCAAATGAATTCATCAATACAAATAAAAATCTGCTTAACAGGATCTAAACTCCATCTTTTAAAGCATTAGTAATTTAATTATGCTTTCCATACACAAAGAACAAACTTATATTTTTTACTGGAAATGACTTTTGCTTTGGAGTGCTAAAATAGTAAAACAAGGAAGGAACGAAAACAAACACTGAGGAAAGTCTCCAAAGGAAGCACAGTTCTCCTTTCATTTGGGATGAGTTGCAGAACCCTTCCATAACACATTTGCCATCATCTTCTGGACCACCAGTACACAGAAAATGACACTGCTACAATGACACCCAGTACAAACACACATTACAACCCCTTTCCCTGTTGATAGTTCTCTTAAATGAAAATGTTGGATGGCATAAACTAGTATATATATATATATATATATGTAATATAAAAAAAAAATTAAAAAAATATATAAAATTGAATGAACATAAAGTAATTAGACTGCTCTGTTGCCTTTTCCATGCTGTTTCTTTTTTCACTCTTTTCCTTTCTTTTAAAATGATGCCTTTCCAGAAATTAAAATAGAATGAAACCTCATGGGCTTGTTTGAATCTGCATACCATTCCAGATGCTCTGCTTTATCTTTGGCCTTCAGTAACAATTAGGCAAAACATAGCTTTAATTTGGAGGCCCAATTTTTTAAGAAGAATAGAGAGCCCTGGATTACACAGAATAGAATTCAACTGAATTCAGACCATGTAGTCTGAAATACACAATTCCCTTGTCCTTCTGTAATAAAAAATGCCTTCTAATCCTTTTGTCTTCTCGTAGTGGTTCTCCTGACATGTATTCCAATCTTTGTGTGCTTTTGAATATGGTGACAGCTTTTCTCAACATTCTTCCTGGGGCAGAATCCTACAAAAGGATTCAACAAAACAAACAAAATTACTATCTCTGTATATATTAAATTTTCTACCCACTACTACTCATGTATTTTCTCTGTATTATCCTGCAAATATCCATCTTTTTGATGCTCTTTGAGGTGTATTGTTCTCTTCCACAAAAAATATCTACATAGTGACCAATTTTGCCCTATCCTTTCTCAGAACTGGGAGGGCTTTTCCCTTGGCTCTCCAATACTCTCAATGCGCCTAGTCAGAAATTTGCCCAGATAAAATTAAACAGAATTTTTTCTTGTTTTGTTTTCCTCTCTGCCCTCTGGACTCACCTTGCTATAATAATATGCTGGCCTAATTCTTTCTGTTTAACATACTTTTAATGGTTTCATCACAGTCAAATAATTCTTGATATCAAGCCTATCATTAAGGTAATAAAATTCTCTTTGGCTCTTCTGTAATTATACTTTTTTCTGCCTTTTTCTTGTCTACCACTCTTCAGACAATTTAAATGTCACCTTCATGATCCAGTTCATAATTTACATTTGCTTGAGGCTGTACCAGATGACCAGCTGTGGTCCCTTCCAACCTTACCATTCTGTGATAGATAAGATCACGTAAACTTTATTAGTTTGAGCTTCTCGGTATAGTTAGAGTTTATTATAAAAGTCTGAACAAATTGCCCATTGTGTAAGGGGGATAGACTGTAAGCAAAGGGGGATGCATCTAGCTGTAGCTTTCCAGTTATGACTGTGTTGCCTGAAGTCACATTTTACAATACAGCGTAGACAGGCTGGCTAGGGATGAGGCAATTTGCAAGAGGCTAATTTGTTGGAGGTATGGACTTCACATCTTTCCTTATTAGTTCTAAAGCGAATGAAGCAGGAATTGGAGATTAACTAAATCAAACCTTGTGAGACCACAGAAACTTAAGGTTCAGGTTGGAGTGCTTGGATCTGAAACTGCTGGCTGTTTCACTGTTTTCTGCTTAGCAGATGCATTTCTGGCAGAGGAACTGAGGACTCCCTCTAAGTGATTCTGTTCTTAGGAGCAATGAAGCTTCCTCCAGCATTCGTCTGGAAGCTTCCTCTGTCTCCATTCAGCAGCAAGCAGCTGATTCCTTCTTGCACAATCAGGGACCACTAACCATGCTATGGCAATGTACCTGTGCATTTGCCTGTTCCTGGCTCCTCACAAAACTGAACCCCTGACTCAAACTTGGGGAATGGCTCCAGCTATTATTCCATTCTAATGAATGAAATTTATTCTCTTGCCTTTCAACAGAATGAGTGTTGTACTTTTATTTAAAAAACATAACTTTCTAAAGAAGAGATTCAGTGACATGTGTTAGTGACTGAGTTAAATTGTGGTGGCCTCAGTGGGATATAGGGCTTGTCCCAGTCGTAACTGCTTGCCTTTGGCATGCTCTAGGCATCTGCATGCTAAACATACAGATTTTAATTGGGTTCTTTCTGGTGTCTAACTCTTCTCCTATTCTGCAGTGAGTGTCAGTGATAGAAAAGGTTTCAAGATCCTATTCTGGTAGCCAAAAGTGCTGATAATGATATATGATACCTTTAATAGCCTTAATAAATAGCCTATTCTTCCATAGGTTCATGTTCCAATGTAGATAACATAGAGCATGTTAGGAAAAATAGTAATCTAAAAACAGGCTTCATGTGCTACTTTGTCATACTCATAGCCTGAACTTTCACTGCAGCAATAATCCTCCGAATTTCCAAATCAATTTTTAATTTTCACCTAGAGAATTACTAAAAAAAGAGTAGCACTTTAAAAGTTGCATCCATTATATGCTCTCCTATTATTTTATTCCTGTTGATTTCTGAAATGACCATGATAGGAGAACGACGATTGTGCTAATGAAACTCACAATCACATTTTAGTGACTGTGTCTACAGCCAACAGCTGGCTGGTACCGACTGAGTCTTGCATTGCTTTTCATATTGCCAGAAGCCTTTGAATATTAAAAGCTGGTCTTTAGACAAATTCTTTTCCTTCTGCAGCTGAGTCCAGACTTGCCATTGTCCATTTGAAAAATGGACAAAGTGCCCACAGTTTTTGCATGCTCCACATGTATTGCAATTACTAAAGTTCCTCTGCATGGCTCTTGTTGACTTGTAGATGTTGGCTGTAACTATTCAGAGTTACTGGCTTATGCACAATGATTCAGAAAATTCTCTAGTACACCTCACTGAAATTCATTGCTGCATGCGGAAGTGTGCATGGGTGTGAACATATGCGGGTGTGTGTAAATAAATCCCTTTAAGGCCCCTGTAGTGACCCTGTAGCTGATGCTATGAAGCAGGAAATCCAATTATACCTCACTTAGCATGCATAACTAAAAATGTTATTATTGGTCATAAAATTATCCAGCCCTTTCAAAAATCAAATCTATGAACTGTGTGACTGTACTCCTCAGGCTGACTTCATGCTGTGTGAGGAAGCGCTTCCCTTAATTTGTTTTAACTCTGCCTGCATTATTGCAGGCGGCACTTTGGTGTGAGAGATGGTTGGGGTGAAGTGGCTAATTTGCCTTCTAAAATGCCTGGGAATTTTTGTCTGGGAGCAAACTCCTGGGACTGCACAGAGCTTTCACATACACTATACGGCATTTCCCAAGTCAAAGCAAAACAGCAACAATCATCACCAACAACAATATCTGTTTTCCAAATGTGCACTAAAATGAAATGTCAACACTTTGATGAACAGCTTCTGTAGCAAAACAGCGTGTATGTGACCGAATGGCAAGAGACCACTGTTTACACGAAAAATGAGCATATTGAAATAAAATTACTCTGAACATTCTGAGCTATTTAAAAAAAAAGTCCCCATTAGAGCCAATAGTAAGCCACATTATCTTTTAAAACTTTGAGCATATACAAATTCATCATGTTGACAAATGAGGTAGATGAGAGTTAAGAAAGATCATCAGTATTTACTGTGCTGTGAATTCCTCCCTTAAAACTTCAGTTCCAAGGGGAACACTCACTCACAGAGCCACAGTGGTCAGGCTGCAAACCATGGAGGTTTCAATGACAAGGCACCGGTGTTCAGTCCAGTGCTCTGGAGTATCCTCTTTCTCTGGCTGAAGGGTTATTTTATCTCCACTAAAATAAATTCTTTTCCCCAATTCAGCACCTTGGTAATATGAGCCTTGACATGATTTACTTCAATTTCCTATAAATGTCCTCTGAACATTAACTTACATAAATGTATTTCAGGACGCAGGTCCTTGAGGATGCCTGCACAAGCTACTTTATTTGTATTTGGAGACTCAAAAAAAAAGTTGTATTTGTGAGTTTCCCCATGCTGCTAGTAAACTAGACAAGCTTAATGAAGCAGTAAAAAAAATATTAATCAAAAGTTCAAGTCATATTTTTATATACTGGTAGCAGAGGTTACAAATAAGACAAACAAAATCCCAGTTGAGACTGAATGCTTGAAAACTGACTGTTTCCTACCTGGTCACTCTCTCTTACTGAGGATAGCCATGTCTCAGAAATCACAGATGACAATCACAGTTCAAAACCTTTTGAATTTTACTTGCAATTCTGAAAAAAACCCAAACAGTGCCTTTCCCTGTGCACTCATGCATACATACATTTGAAATAATGGCTTGGGATGCAGAGGCATTGCGCTTGGCAGTCTTGGGTAATTACAGATCCCTTTCCCCTCTCCTTGGTTCACACCTCATCTAGTATAGGCTTTGAAAACTACCCAAAAACTGTAAACTGCTATTCTAAAAGATGTATACCTTATCTCCCATAAAAAGCTGTTACCTTTTTTTTCTTAGTCAGCCATGAACATTAAATATCATACAATAAATCTGCTTATTCTGAAAGCTCATGGATTTTATTACCTTGGCAACAAAGTAATCTGTTCAAACCACTTTTTGCTGCCAGATTTAGAGTTTTCTGTGTCACAGAAAAAGCCAAGAAGAGAGGATGAACAGTTAACTGACTCCTTCCCTCATGCTTGCATCATCAGTTTCTAGAGATGGGAGAATAGATATAGAGTGAAAATGAGGTCCTTGGTTGCTCAGAACCAGAGGTAGTTAATAGATTAAATGGATTAAAAGTAGATCTTTTGATTTTATGACAATGTCTGGCAAAATCCCAGTCGGGAATGGAATTTTATTTTCAATATATCAAAAGAACATTTTTAATCTAGAGAAGAAAAACAGTGTGAAAGAAACAAACAAAATAGAATGTTCATTTTTTCACATCCATCTTTGGATTTTCATTGCCAAAGAAGCACCCAAAGGCTGTCATCAAAGATTATTACAAATAAATAAATAAAAAATCGAATCACTTCATATGGAAGCTCCTATAAGTTTCCCTTTTTTTTAGATGACTTGTTGATGATTTGTTCATTGTTTCCAAAGGAGAAAAAAAAGTAGTGACAGTGATTCAGACATCTAATGCTTCAGTGCTGTTGTGTTGGTGTCACTGAGAGATGAAAATCTCCCGCCCCAGCACGAGGATGAGATGGAGCAAGTTTCCCAGAGAGACTGTATCCAAACCCCATCAAAACCTCCTGCCACTCCAGAGCACACTTCCAGAATACTTCTCCTACTCAAATGGCAAGGGACTTGCAGCACCATCTTTAAAATGTTGAAGGCAGCATGCCCTACTGAAAAATATAACCAAAGCTTGATCTTTCTCTGGAAAGCAACCATACACAAATGGCACACCAGGGAGTCATATTAAACATTGTGCAGTGGTTTTTGTACCAAACACAACAGGTAAGCAAATATTTTTGTGGTTTTTCTGTCAGTCCTGGAAATTCAGTGTGAAATATGAAAAACAGGTAAGGTTCTCTTTCCAAGTATGATCATGATTAACAAAAAGAGTTGGAGGGAAAATTGTTGTGAGTTACTGCTCAGACGCCTCATCATAGGCTGCAGTAATAGAGCTAATTTATTGAAGTGGGGACAGTAAGAACCTTGCAGATATATTTTTTTTTTTGAGTTTACACCAGCCAGAAAATAATATTATTCACTATTAGTCGTGGCACTGCTTGCATCTTTATCTAGTCTCCTGAAAAAAACAAATGGAAACCTGTTTTTCTGAATATTTTATGCCGTTGAAAGGGAACTACATTTGACTGAATCAAAGAGATTGTTTAAAATTTTTATGATGTGTTTATCAGATATTCAATGTTTTTGTGATTTTTATAATAAGAAAGATAAAACCTGATAGAAAATAGATATTGGGGTTTACAAGACATAATCTACAAAAATAAAGACATTTTTAAGATTAAGGAGCATATTTTTGAACGTTCCTGATAGAAGTACAAAATTTCTATAATTCAAAAGTACTATTCCATGCCATGAAGTAAAGATTAGGTGTAATTAGCATGCCCTTTTTCAAGGTACTCGTTCAGGACTTCACTTAAGACTGCTTCACTGAAATGCAGTCAACGTTTGTTAAGTGTATGCTTAGTTTTAGACTGTGTATGAAGTTCCTCAGAACGTGTGTACGTGTTTCCCCAAGTCAAAGCTGCAATCACTACTGGTTTCAGCATGCCCAACATACAAGCTCTACTGCTTTGCTGGGCAGGGTGTGGGTCTCCTCTTCCCCAGACCATCAATACTTAGAAGAAAAGGCCAATAAATTTTTCTAATTTTTCATTTTCATTTTTCTTGCCCTGAATATACAGAGGAATAAATCACTACCTGAGATTTAAATGTGCATGAGACACTTGCTCCTGTAAGACCTCACATGGAGATCTAACCAATCAGTTAGTCATTGAGATGCATTAAACACCTTTCTATCCTCTCCTGCTCCTCTCTGATATTTTTACCATTCCTTTTCTGACAGCTCCTACCTTTTCATACCCTCCTTTTTAACATTCATTTTAACACGTCATTTCCTGCAGCCCTCGCTGGTGAGAAGCAGTTACAGGAGCCTACCTTTTCTCACAGCTCAGCCTCTTGCTCGGATTGTTGGTGTAACCTGGCACTTTTCAAGAATTGATTGGTCACTTAGACCAAAATGTTAAATATTTAAAATGGCACCACACCATTCATAAAGTGAAACCTAAAGTGTTTGTTTACTCTCTGCTAATTATTTTAGTTCAAGCAGGCAGACTCAACTGTCTACATTATTAATTAAACCTGTAAAAATGATCTAAGGACAGGAAATTTGGTTCTTGCTGCTAGCAGAGCTAAAGATTAAGCCACAACTCTCATTAGCTATAACATGAAAATCTTTTTCTCCAAACTGCACCAACACAAAGCTAAAAAAAATCATATCAGTCCATATTTCTAAATGGTTTGGAGAGAAGATTAGTAATTGTGAAATCTCAGATGTTAACTATTTTTAGGAGGCAAAAGTGATGTTACTAATTTACTGGTGTTTGTGGCTATCTTTGGCCTGAAGTAGCAAAGACTCATGTTCTCTAAAGTAGCATGTTTTAACACTAAAGGGTTTGAAGGTTTTCTTAAAGGAAAATGGAAGGTTTCCCCAAAGGCCATACAAGAGCAATATATAACATTCCATGTACAACTTCTACCAGTAATCTTTACAACTATATATTTGCTATAGGAACATCATCATTGGGTTTTTTGATGAGCAACACTGTAATGTGATGGAAACCACCACAAAAATTCACATTCCTGC
>NW_008238833.1:2073987-2084685 GCF_000691975.1 Corvus brachyrhynchos | reverse complement strand
GAAAACCCTTAAGAATTATATGTTTTTATATAAAGTTTGATAGTTTCATTGCACTACCTGAAGCAATGCAAGTTTCCTTAGCTGGTATTTTCCACGATGACCTGAAACTCCATTCCATTCTGTCAAAAGATTCACACAGTGGTCGAGTGCTGATTTGCAGTTTAGGGCTAGAAACACTCAAAATTCTCATTTTTGTTAGACACAGGGGGACAGATCCAAAGGGAATGGAAGAGTCTAGTTATAGCTTGCAAAGAGGTGGGATAGATATAAGCACATGTCTGTGAACTGCAGCTTTTGAGTGTTGCAGAATATAAAGCCTACCACTCTGCTGTGTGTCTCCACAGGGCTCTGGAGCCTAATTATAGAGCTGTATGAAAAAGTTCTGCTTGTCAGCAGAACCAGCAGGAGGGAAAAAAAAATCATATTTTTGCACATTCACAGAAGAATAAAATATTTAGGCAGAAAATCATCATTGCTGCAGATGGACACTTACAGAACAAAAATGGGTAATTTTTGTGCAGCTCTGCTTGTCACTAGCATAGCCAGAATACATTTGGTAGCAGATTTAAAATCCAACCTAGAATTCCTCAGTCACTGCTCATGGTAAAATGTGCTTCATAGAGCAGTAGGGGTTGAGGATTGCAGGAAAATTCAAGGTAGGGAAACTATCCTAAAATGAGCAGTCGGGATTCCACCAAATTTAGTGTTGCTGCACTTGCTTATGCCAGCAGCGAATTTGTCTCTTGATGGTTTTGAGTCCTTCTGAGTAAAGATTAGCCATGAAAGCCTGGTCACAATTACGACAAGGCAAAATGTGAAGATGTGACCCTATTGAGGCAATGAGGAGAGAGATCTAGAAGACACAGGAAAGAGATGCACAAACTGTTAATGAAAATAGCAGTCAGCAGGTGCTAGAGGCCAATAGATTTTAACTGCTTGCTTTCATTATATTTAAAAAGATGCTCTTTAAATGCATACTTTGAGTGAGAAGAAATATACCTATAAAAGAGCTACTTTATACCCAGAACATTTCATATGGGCAACTAAAGTAGTTTTAGGAGAAATATGAGTTGACAGGATGATAGGCACAATACCTGATTCCCAATGGTGTTCGGTGACAGCTTCTACCCAGTATATCAAAAAAACTCAGTAACCCAGAACAGTGTTTTGTGTGTGTGCTGTGTGACCCTCCACAACACTAATAGAGGGATTATCCATTTGCAGGTGCAGGTCTGTGACACAAAAGGTGAATAATTTATATGGACTTTCCCCTTCTTCCCCTCACACAGCACCAAGCAGAGAAATGGGGATTCATTACTGCGTGGTTCTCGCCATTTCTGCACTACCCGGCCTGTGTTTGTAGCCACTCAGTGGAAAGCCTGGCTCTTAAACACAAGCTGTAGTGACCTGTACTTTCAGCTTTGGATAAGTGTTTTTCTCTTATGCTTGTTAAATGCAGTGTGAATTTTATGTGAAAGTGCTTTTTTCTTATTCTTTTTTTCTTTCTTTTCCCTTGGCATCATCTAATTTGGCAGTTCTTGGAGTGCTAGAGAGTCTCTTTAATGTATCTCAAGGCACAAGGACTCTGACTTTACTGCATTAACGGAATACATTTATTTGCTGCCTTTATACGTGGCAGTGGGAACTGATGAAAGATTGTGTTCTCAATACTTCCCTCATCTCCTTCTTTGTCTGACATTAGCAATAAAATACAAATTACAGAAAAGGCAAACCAAGCATACAAATTAAGAAAACTAATTTCATGCCAGCCAACATGTGGGAAAATCTCAGGTGATGAGGAAACCAAAGGAAAATCGCAATAAAACAGACTACACTAAGAAGAAATAATTATAAATAAAGACACAGAATCCAATAATATTTCTATACACTAGTAAGTAATAAAGTAAAAATAAAAATGAGTAGAAAGTAATAAAACTCTCCTGCAATAGGATCTTCTGCCCATAACCTGCCAAAGTGTCTGTTTTCTTAAACAATGAAAAAGGATTTCTTGCAATATCTCTTAGGTGCTTTAAAATCTGCCCTATATTATAAAGAAGTAAAACAACCCCATGTTTACTGTGCTTGATGCTGGAAGCTGACTTTGTTTTGTTTAATTTTTATTTTCAAGTTAATGGATGAAGTTTTTCTCAGCCAGTTCAAAGAAAGTTAGGCTCAATAAAAGGTAAACCTTTGTATTTTTTTGCTGTTACATCATTGCAATTCTATTATAAACCCAGAAATAAAACAGAAATAAACAGAAAGTCCAAAACCACTGCCTTGCATATAGCTATTTACAGTCTTTTTTTTTCCACTGCAAAATATTCCAGATCTTATTATACCACCTACAGGTAGTTTTTAGATAAATCCTTGGGATCCCCTGAGCTTCTCAGTTACTCTATGTTCCAAAGAGAAAGTGTGTCCATTACAGATTTTGGAGAGGTTTCTCATGACCCAGACTGTTTTGACTTTAAACCAATCCTCAGAAAAAAGCCTGCTATTTTTTTTGAAATCTTAGATAACACATGAAACTAGCATGCCGGTTTTGATATAGACATTATCTTCAATAAACATTACAAGTGTTCAACTGACTGTATTTTCTCATATGTCAGCTTTTACTTGATGCAGAACATGACATATGAAACTACTAATCATTTTCTGCTGAAGCAAAATAACAAAAAGCTATGATAAATTCCTCTTTCACATATTATTCTCATTCAGAAATCCTATAATCCTATATAATCATGCACATATTGTTTATAATTTCAACATATTTTTGTAAGCTTTGAAAGAAATCCTTGGCAAATTCCTTTCCATTCCTTTACAACTAAAATCTTGCTGCTTCAAAGGAACTATTTTACAAAGATTGACAGAGAAGGAATCCTGATAGTAATTTATGGATACTTAATGAAAACTTACAGAGGTAGCAGAAATTAAGTAATGATCGTTTAAGCACAGAATCTGTATTGCTCCTTTACACTTTATGCTTCCTGATTTGCCCAGCCTGTATTTATTTTCTAGGGAAGGACTTTGGGTTTTGTATGGTTTGAATCAATCAGTCTGTCTTGCTTCTGCTTTGTAGAAAATATGCAAGAATTTAATCCAAATTCAACTGAATTGCACTGCTTTGATGCTGCTTATTTTCTCCAGTTGTTGATTAATATGCTCCTTGTGCAAACATCTTCCTCCTACCTGATGCCTTCAGTAATGTCTCAATTGGTTGCTGATGACATTCAAATTTCCTCCAGAGATGCGTTTTGAAGTCACAAACAGAGGATTATGCCCATCAGTGAATGACTCAGGCACAAAGTGATTGATAAGACAAATAAATACTTAGATCTCAGCAATCAGTCGGTTGTGATATGCAAGGGGGAAAACAAGACTGCAGGCATTTCAGCTATATATCATGTTTTCTAAATTATCTTTATATTCTAATGGCCCTCTTAATAAATTATCCTCCCTGGTTATCTGATCTGAAATACATTTTCAATTATGTCTCTTCTCAAACATGTAACAGTCAGTCTTCTTCAGTCTGAAGCTATTTCAATGTCCAAGAAATAGCTTCCAAAGTCCAGAAAGAGGAAATACTACACAACTGGTTCTGAACTGAAAAGCTGTGTACACATACATCAGAGAGACTTTATGACATCAGAGAAGTAATGGCTTTATTCCCACTTTCCCTGAGCTGAGTTTTATGTAAGCAGCAACAATACATGACACTGAATATGTTACAGGGGAGTAAGAACATTTTGAGCATCTTGCACATATGAGACTGAGAAATCAGGACCTTTTATCACCTCAGATGCACAAAAGTCAAAATCCAAACAAAGAATAAGGTTGTGGTACAAGACTGAGTAAATTATTTGTTTTATTTAATCAATTATATTTGGATTGACAAAACAAATAAAAAGTTTTAATAAGGAGAACTTATCTTTTAAAAGAATGTCATGTGAAAGTCCATATAATTGTTTTTAATAAGTTTTGATCTGCATGAGGTTTTGGTAACCTGAAGAATAAGTTAATTTAGAAACGGGGCCTAAAAAGTCCACATTTCAGAAGCAATTGTGGACTACTGGTACTGTCTTCAGACAAACTTTCAAGACATTTTATAGCATATATGTGTGATCATTACACATGTCATAGTGTTGCAGATAGTATCTCAGGCTTTTTTTCTGGTGTGGGAGCTGATCTTGAAGGAATCTGTACATGATCATGGTAGCATGGTTGTGAAACACATGTCTTCCCTTAGCTATAAGCTCTTCAAAGGTCAGAAATAACAGCAAATAAAAGGAAGTCTTTGAGTTAAGCCATAGGTTCTTAGATTCAGGGACCATTTTGTGTTTACAGCCCTCAGTGCAACAAAACCTTGATTTATGATTATCACGTCTAGTTGCCATGATGATGATAAGGTTTATAATGGAATAAAGGGCCTTGATAATAAAACAAAAAAAACTTCTATGACAATCAGAGTTCTAATCTAAATAATATTTAGTATAGACTTGTAATGTAAATTAGACAGTTGAGGCGACTGCATTTTAAAGTGGTATCTGCATTTTTTTATATATATGTAAACAGATGTACCTGCAAATTACAGTAAAAAAGAAAAATCTAAAATTTATATATACAGTTGGTGAACTGTACATCAAAGTAACCTATATAGTAGGTACAGAACTATACTTGGGGGGGGGGGGGGTGTCGGTTTTTAAAGTGCCACTTTATAGACAAAGTTTTCATTAGTTTGGTTTAGAAAGAGGGCTGTAGTACAATATTCCAGGCAATGAAAGCTTATGGGAAAGAAATTAATAAGCACAGGAAAAAGAAACTGAATGGAATTTTAATTCGCTTCTGTGTCCAGAACTTCAAATCCATTTTTGTGCTAGGCATACTAAAATTCCTATACAGGAACAAGACAGCTCATGAAATTGGCAATATTTTCTATTTCATCCATTCTGTATATCTTGCCCCCCATCCAAGCCATCACAAGAATAAATGTAAATTTAAATGGATAATCCTGATTACATTGTAGTAATAGGAACATGACAAAGCTGAATGACTTTGTCAGACCAATTGTGATCAATGTCCCCCAAGTGTTCCAGCCTGTCCAGAGTAATTTGTTGGAGTGTCTATAATACTTTTGGCAAATTTTCTCTGTGAGAACCATCACAGAAGAAGAGGTAAAACATATACTGTGACTTTGTTGACTCATTTTGGTGTGGATTTGTTCATTACACTTCAGATCTATGTGGACATCTGCGAATAACCAGGAGTAGATGGCATATGAAAGTCTGCAGAGTAAGCTAACAGGGATAATGGGTCATCTTTCAGAGCATATGACATACGTGTTCTTAAACAGTTAATAATTAATCACCTTTCCCAAATGTAAATTTCTGTTAATCTGTTCACCATTTACCATTTAGTTTTGAGGGCACATTTGTGGGAGACCATTGAAGCAAACACATCTTCTGGATATGTCTATTCATGGCTAAGAAAGAATTACAACTCTTCAAGTTTAGTGCCTGAATGTCTTCTCAAAATAATATTATAAGGAGGTTATCCTTTTATATCAGCTTCTTCTGTTACTATGACCAAACAACCTTTTCCATTTACCCTTCCATCTGTGTAGCCACTACTCTTGGTTGAATGCACCTCTATAGCAGCTTTGTTACAACCTATAGAAGGAATGTCACAGCCACAGGATAATGTCCACCCTGCACTTGATGAAGACTATAAACCCAACAAAAATAAAATGGGATTCATGAATTCTTGCAAAATGATGCTATTTGGTAAGGGAAGACACCCAAAAGACTGGCTTGATATTATGCCTACATCAATTACAAAGCTGTACATTTAGTCTTGATCAAAATTACTTGAAGGCTAGGAATCCTGTTGAATATATAGCAAATCTTTAACTATTAAAAACTGAACATTTTTCACTCACAAGGAGGCTGAAGTGAGTGTACAAGTCCCTGTATGTTGAGTGAAAAGTTGTCATCCTTCACCCCTCTCAGGAACTGCAATGAACTACCTACAAACTTTGTCCGCTTTTAGTTTCAGGAGCTGAAGGTTCTCCAAAGATAGCATCATGTTTTAACACCATTTACAATAAAACCTTTAAGAGCATACTGAAAAAGGAAATTCCCAAAAGAGGTTTCTGATGGATGGAAAGAGTTTGATGTATTTTCTATTTCTAGGTATGGGAAGGGAGAAGAGTTATCAATTTTCCCCAAGACTGATGTGTAAGTTTGGTCTTGAAGGAGATGTAAAGAGGTGAGCTATGGTTGTGCAACTAGTACATGACAGCATGCATCATTCTGACATAACCTGATGGCTCTGTAAGCTTAGGAGCTAGTCTGAGTGGATGACTATACACAAAAAGTATGAGCATGTGATCAAGAACATCAGCTGTAGCATGGATGGTAATTCTAATGTTTTATTATATTCATAACATACAGAATCTGACATAGTATTTCCCTTATTACAGATCCTCTTGCAACACCTTAGAATTGCCTTGTTGCCTTTATGAAATACAGTGAGAAAACATCCTAAACTTCCTTTTAGAAAGCAGCTCATAAGCAAAGATCAGATTTTCTTATGGTTCACACACTTTGGGATATTTTCATAAATCAGCCAGGAAATTAATTATAAAAACAAACAGATTACATTTCCTTCCACTAACTAGAAAATATTACTGTTGCTGCTATTCCAGCTTGCAAAGACAGAGAATCATTGCTCTTCTGTATATATGTGTGTGTATAAACACATCTATACATGCATACACACACATTATGAGTCTTTGAAATCTTTAGGCAAAATAAGAATGTCTTTATCTTATCAAGTTTTAACAATTTCATAATTTGCAAGCCCATCCCCTAATAAAGTGTTATTGATCAAAATTGTTCAGGAGATAAGAATCTGTAGAGACTCCATCAGTTCCAGAAAGAGTACTTTTCCCTTGTAAAACATTAAGAAGTTGGTAATCCAGGGTGTAACAGACCCTGAAAAAAGCATCAGAGAAGCCATGCACAGAAGGAAGAAAATATACTGGGAAGCGCCTACCAATATAGTATTAGCAAGCAAATGTCTATTTCACACTGATTGTCAGGGAATTAAGAATGCAGTATAACTGTGGTGGATTTTACTTAGCATTTTAGAGTACAAGAAATTGTTCAAATGATTGAGGTTGTTCTGCAACTGAAAGAAAGTGCAATGCAGAAGCTTTAGCAGGAGCATAAGGAGGGAGCAGACCAACAGTGGCAAATTATGCAGTGCATTCAGAGGAACTAAAATCTGTGTTGCAGGCTACAAGCAGAAACGCAAAATCATTCAGAAGAACTATTTTTTTTTCAATGCCATCAAACCAATCACCTCAGATGGCTCAATATCTTGGTATGTATATTCTTAACATACAGCTTTCTATGATGTCTTTTGTAAAGACTTGCATTAATTATTTAAAATAAATATTCCTATCATTAACCTAATCAGAAAACTTCCAGTGTGTTGAATCTGTTCAGTGGAACAGATTTTTCTATATTTCTAGCAAATCAGATCTAGACCTTTTGAACATACCAGCTTTTTACAAGCAAGAAGGAAAACTGGATCTCAGATTGTCACTTAAAGCATCATACTTTTAACCTCCTCTTTCCATACAGAGCTCTTTACCTTTACTGACACCCTCTGGTCCGTATGTCTAAGTCAGGTTTGAATTCATTCCAGCACTCCTTCAAAAATTTACTTTCCAAATCAATATTTTGTGGAGCACAGAACTGGATGTTTTTTGAAACTCACATAAATCATATCACTGATTCCCCAATAGTTCACCATGTCAGCAACTTATTCAGGGGACTCAAGCAAATTTGCCAGTCATGACCTTCCTGTACTGAACCTTTGCTAACAGTCGTCCAAGAGATGCATTTCTTAAAGTTGCCCTTTATCATTTTCTAACAGCAGAGCTTTTAATCACACCTTTTATCTTAGCTGCTACAATATTTTTCCTCAAGACCTATTTTCAAAGCTGCTTTCTTTCAAATTCTCAACTATAATTCAGCCAGTGAGACGTTTTTATTTTCTGTTTTCATTCTTAGTACATCTGCCCTTGTTGTAAAATGAAATTAAGATCCCTACATTTTTACCAACATTTTTACCTCAAATTCAAAATATGACCTTCAGCTTCATATTGACCAACAAAAAATCTACACTCTTTGTCTCCAAACTGTCCATAGCTATCTTCACACTTTCATGCCATGCTCTGCAAGTTCTGACTTTTTGCATCGGCATTTGCTTTGTAAGTGTATGAAACAGAAGCGCTGCACGTTCAATAGTCCACTTATAAAACTACTTAGCTGTTATCACCTTCAAGAGTGCTTAACACTTCACTCTCCTTAATATATTTGTTGTCTTCCAAAACTTTGCCTTCTTAACCACATCTCTTAAACATTCCCATAGTATATCCTGACAGAAGGCCACTCTACATAAAACATTTCTCAGTTACTATAGTTCAGGTTCATGTCTCAGTTTTCTGTCTTCCTTTTGGCATACCTCAAACTAGTAAACAAGCATTTGTGTTTTCCCTCACAACAAGATAGAGAAGGGGTTTTGGGGGGAGGAGGCTGGGGTTTTGGTTTTTTTGTTTGTTTGTTTGTTTTACTTGAAACTTTGTAGGTAAGTATTATAGTAACTAAAGTCACTTTATTAAAAATATTTTTAGAAATTCTACTAGAGCATTTGATAGCTTTTTAAAGTAATGGTCTCCAGCTATTGCTAATTCTTTCAATAATTCCTGTAATAATATTAATCAGAATAAACTGATCTTGTGTTAATATTGATTGCCATAAAGTACTTCTGAAGGAGTGGTACTATAACTCAACAAGAATTAATGGCACTTTTATTAATTGGAAAAATGTCATTCAAATTTTAATCATCAGGAATCCCCCTTTAGCTTTTGGCTAATAGTGAGCATGTAATTTATTTGTAGTTTCAAACTTCAGGGTCTCATCCATAGCTCACTGAAGTCTAGAGGAATGCTGTAACCCCTCAGGAAAAAAACCTGGTACTGGGTCCTTCATTTCAAAAAACCAATAACAACTAAATTTGTGTCATTTCAAGGAAACATTACTTTAAAAAAAAAAAAAAGAAATGAACTTTGCAAAAACTTTAAGCTACATTTCTGAAATACTGCAACACATAGAAAACTTAAATCCTAAGTACTCACGTTACACTATCTTGTCTAACTTCTGTTTTATGAAGTTTCTGAGCTTAACAGGAATGCAACTAAACAGCTGAAGAAGCACAGATACAGTCATGGATTTCTTTTTTTCTGATATAAAAATCTTAAAAACACAGTGTTGTGCTCTATGTCACAATAACTCTCAGTTCATCTTCTAGCCAGTTCACAGACATTCCACATAGTCTTATCAACTGTCCTCACATCAGAGAGGAAAAATCAGTGCATCTTTATGTAATTCCATCTCCTCTCCCTGTCAGCAAAGGAGAAAGAAGAGTCCTGGCACCGTACTTTTCTAATTCCAGAGATAACTGTTTATCCCAAAGCTAGGTATCATTCCAAACTCCAAAACAACACAACTTTCAGTGGATCACTATAAACTCAATATGCTGGGTTATTTCCTGATTCACCCTAGAGCATTAGCATGGTAGCTCTCCCAAACATAAGAAATTAGCACATTTAAACAGGCATTCCTTCTCTGGAGTATGTATTGTACTAAAAGCCTCACATCTCTCTTCACAACTCATTCACTGCAGTAGTTTGCTCGCTAGTTAAATGACAGGAAGCATATAGCAGACCACGGTAATTTCTGCTTCAACTTTTCTGCTCAATTATGACAACAATTTCAACGTAAGATTCAAAACAAAAAAGCAAAACACATAAACCTGCAGCCCAAAAATGGGATCTCTCACCGTTGCCGGCTTCACAGTAGACTGCTCACAGAGATGCTGCGATGGATATTACAACAAATAATCTGCACACGCTCCAGAGTCTAACCAGGGAAATCAGTGTCTGGCTGGGGGAACGGCAAAGACACTTACCGCTTCTGTGGCACCGTCTCTCTCGCCCTGACTCTCAGCCTCTCTCTCCCATCCTCCTGACAGCCTCAAATATAGCAGTCCCTTATGGTGCTGAGCCTGGGGGAGCAGAGGATTGCAGAGTTGGGTTTTTTCCCTTTTTTTTCCTCTCTTTTTTTTTTTTTTAAACCATCCAGAGGTAGTTCTCCAGACCCGACCGCCCGGGGGGGCGGCGGAGGCTCTGCCCGCCCCTGCCCGGACGCGTGTGGATGTATAGATTATATGGATGTGTGTTTATGTGAGTGCCATCTCACACCGCCGCTCGCCCCTACCCCTAAGCGCGCAAGGACTCCCCTCCTCTCGCTTTCCTCCTCCTCCTGCTGCTCTCCACCTTCCTCGCTGGTTTTCTCCTCTTCACTCCTCTGCCCCGGAGTGTGAAGGCAAGAGGGCGAGTTGGCGAGCGCTGTCCCCTGATCTCCTGCTCCTCTAACCCAAGACACCAGCTTTTTCCATCCACCACTTTCTGACCCCATTCTCTCCTTTTCATCCCCTTTCCCCATCCTCCGTCCAAGTGGATTGGTTTTTTAAGATTTTTTTTTTTTTCGAATGCGTTTTATTCCTCACCAGCGGTGATGACCCTCCCTACCCCCGCGCTCTGCAGCCGGAGCCGGGGGCCCGGGGGCA
>NW_008238833.1:2041980-2073862 GCF_000691975.1 Corvus brachyrhynchos | reverse complement strand
TCCCCGCCCGCCGCGCCCGCAGCACCCGCCCCGCGCAGCCCCGCCGGAGCCGCTCCGCCACAGCAGCCTCCTGACAGGCGTTCCTCGGCCGCTTCGCATCCATCCATACATCTAGCGGGTTCCCACTCTTTGCCTCTCCCTAATGGCTGTCCTCAGGTTCCAGGCTGCTTCTAATCCTTTCTTCTTCTTTTTTTTTTTTTCCCCCCTGTGGCAATGGCAATTTCTGCTATAACATTTAATACTTTTCTGGCCGTCTCTGCTTTTCTTTCCTTGCCTTTTTTCCCCTTTGCCTTCCACAAGTAGTCAGGACTCTTTTTTAACTTACCCATTAACTGAGTAATTATTGTATAGTTCCTATTCCTATTCTCTGTGATTTTTCTCTGCCTCAGTGATTCAACAGAAAGCGTAAACCATTTCAATGGTTTATGTTTTCTGAACCTCTGTGGCGTACTAATATGTGTGTGTATGTGTGTGCATTTTTCTTTACTAATTTTTCTTTGTATTTATTTAGTTTTTCTATCCCAGGTAGTTTCTGACTAATTTTTAAAAACTGACCTTTATTTGGTTTAGATTCAGGAGAAAGACGATTCTGGGTTAATTCTGGAATTTGTTTGCGTTTCTTATACAACTCTAGTCTTAAACTGGCAATACTAATACAAGTTTTTTCTCTGTGTCTTTTGCTTGTCTCTTATATTGAAGCCTCTAGCAAGATAAGATACTAGTGATGAGTGACACAGTTTTATACACTTTTGTGGTCCTGTATAATATATGGAAGTCTGTCAGAGGATTTACAGCTCAACATCACGTTCAGTGAATTCTGTCCACTACTGTCAGTGAGGATTGAGTTGCAAAAAACTCTCAATTCCTTTTTTTATTATTCTAAGATTGCAAATTTCCATTCTTTCATCACCATCTCCCACTGTCTTAACTATCATAGTGGAAGAGCAAGATTGAACCCATCATTAGAAACGGATTTTGTCTGGATACACTATCCCATACAAACACAGAAGAAAATTGTCTCCACAACTGTGGATGGGTCTCCAGGCATATTTCTGTTGGGCAAGCAATGCTGCAACTTGACATATCAAAGCTTCCCTTCATTGACTCAATTCACAGAAAATTATCATGTGGTCATTATTTCTAGTGTTACTAGGTTACAAGACAGCATTTAATCAGAAGCCAGGAATAGTGACTGCATTAATTCTGATCTTATTAATAACTTATGAGGCTCCATTTCTCAATATTTCCAAAGTGAACGCTAAAGCCACAAGCATTTTTGCTAATAATTTTTTTTTGCATACTGTAGATATTTATGACAATAGTGACATTACTTTTGAAGAGGTGATTTTCATTGGTTACTTTTTTTACAGGTAGAGATGGAATTAAAAGAAATGCAGAGTTTGTTTTTTTTTTTAATCATAAAGACTTGACTTTATGGTCTTCATCTTCCTTTGTGAAGTTTATAGGGTTATTTTTTAAAATACTTTCAGGCACCCATGCCATACACACTGGGTTACACACTATTTTTCTTTTAGCTCACTTTTACTCAAAGTCCTTGTCAAAGTACATCTTTCTTATGAATGGCAGCTTTTAGTGTTTGCTTCCTGCTTTTTAACTTCACATCAGCAATATTTCTACAAGGAGGTATTTTTTCCTTTAATAAAATCAGGAATTAAGTGGATTTGTATGAGCACGAGTTTTATCTTTCTTTGAAAGGAAAGCGGCACGCAGCTTTTAAACAGGTTAAAATTTCATTTGATTCTGTGTATCCTTTGCAAGGTCAGTTCCTGCTCTACTCCACCACTGTAAGATTGTGAGCTGTTTTATGGCATGCATGTTCAGTGTTTAGTGCATGGACAGTGAGTTATATTCAGCATAAACAGTACTTTGTTGCAGTACTATTATTGCTATAGACTTTAAGCCAACCCAGCTGCATTTTGCGTATCTGGTCCAGTTGTCCGGCTATCACCGAAATAAAGTCTTAATTTCTCTATCTCAGTGTCTGCAGTGAACAAGCAAACAGATGCAGCATATCTTCAGTCTGAATTGTTTCTGAGCTCTTTTCTGATTTGTTTTGTACTTCTTTTCATTCAGTCTCTCTTCTTTCAAGCAGGGCATAATGTATTTTTTTTTTTCCCCACATGGAGAGCTATCTGAGTGGTACCATTACTGTTGGGATATTTTACTGTTCTTTCTTAACCAGTTGCAGAATATAAGGTAGGGAGTGAGTTTTGAAGAAAAGAATTAGCTGCAAAATTTCTCCCCCCCATCTGTGTCTGCAACAACACTGGAGGTGTATCTTTAGAGATAATGAAAGCTTCCCTTGCTCTTCCCCTTCTGTTTATGAGAAGTTCTCTCAGGTACCTGGAGGGCAGTATTTGAAAATAGTAGTTTTTGAAAGGTGTACACGGGCCCTGTTTTAGTACACAGCTGTATAATTTTAGTGGCAACCACTATATTTCGTCCTCCTCTAGAACATCTGGATACACTCCTCATGGCTGTATAATTGGAGTTATAAGAAAATTTTCTAGGGGGATAAGCAGAATTATGTGTAAACGTGACACATAATTCTTCAGGCCTTTGGCAAACATCAGAAGATTCAGAGCCTACCATGAAAGCTTTCAGTTATAGCAGATAATTAACAAACTGAAGACGTTAGCAATGGAAAGAAGTTGCTGCATAAAATTAAAAAAAAAAAACAAACAAGCTCTGGGGACTTGAGCCTCTTAAATTTTCGGAAGTGCAAACAGATGACATCTGGTCCAACATAAAGACTGGAAGAATGTCAACCTATTTGAAAAAGTTTTGATGCAGCAGAATGAAGCATGTTTTGTATCACAGCTTTATAGCATGTCACAATGGTCATTTTGATTTTGTAAGAGAAACTTGTAAACTGAATGTATTGTTCATTGAGCAGTGGTCTGAGAAGATGACAGAGCTGCACTGCAGTTAGTCAAGCACATTAAGGATGATGAGGCCATTCTGTTACTTGTTAAACAACACCAGTGTAAATTTCCACTGCTGCCTGGTTGAAGATAAAATGGTCTGGGTCCTATACATTTTGATATATTCGGGTATAGGCAGTATGTTGCTACTGAAATAATGATCATCAAAGAGCTAAACAGCAATGCTGTGGAATTCATTTATTGACAGAAGGGGACAGGCCGAGTGGTCCCTTGTCTCTGCAGAACCCATAGACTGTGGGAGAGACATAGGGAAGTGACAGATGTGAATACCTTAACCCTATATCAAATCTACTGATGCTCCATTGAGTGTTACTGGTTTTGTGAGGAACTGGCCCAAAATGAAACTAGAGGAACAGGTTCTTAAAAATCAGTATCCCTAGCTACTGACAGAAGTGAGGATGAACTGATCATCAGAGAGGGTTCCTCTTTTCTGTGCATGCTTTGTGCAAGTGCAATACAGTTTTGTATTTCCAGAGTCAGAACAAAGATGAGAAGGGATTTGCAGATTCTTATTTTCTCCTGGCTTTCCTAAACTTATGAGAGACATGCCTAGGTAACCTGTTACAAAATACAGTGCATTGCTTTTGATGCTGTGATACAGCTACTAGTTAATATGCTGAGAAAAGCAAAACCATAATTTTCCTCATTCCTTCCAGCTTGATCTTCAACACATGCACATGAAGGATCTAGTGTCCCCTGGAGACTGATTTTACCTTCTACAAACATGGAGCAAAGTTCCTACTGCACATGGGAGCAAAATGCACAAAGGAGTAAAGAGTGGAAGAAGACCACATCTGTTTATTGCAGCTATTCTGTAGTAACATGAGCTGTTGTGATAGGGAACTAGTTAGGGGATGTGCTGATTCATAATCCTCAGAGTAGAGAAAAAAAGAAAAGGGGAATGAGACATTCTCTGAGCACCACAGAATATAAAAAAACAACCCATAATTATAGCTGAATATTCCAGCAGCAATGGAAACTCAGTAGTAACAAAGATAAACCCCCCTATCTCTCTAACCCATATCTCCAAAGAGCCATGAGCACAAAGGATGAAAAAACTGCCCTCCACTGAATTACAGAATGGTCAGAGTCCATGACTGCTGAATGCAGAACAGGAATAGATACTAAATTTAGTTTCCTAACTCCTATTTAAATACCTAAATATAAATGGCCTGATTTTTTTCAAAGATGTTGAACAGTTCCAGATTCCTCTGATTTATGTTGCTACTTAGAGAAAAAAAAGAATTTTTTGTTTAAGTATCTAACAATAGTACACAGAATTCTGCTCTTATAGACCAGAGGTTTGCAGCTTACTTTGTAAAATAATTGGATACCATTGTGCCTTCCAAAGATGGAAGGTGCTGCAAAAGGAAATATTTATTCTGTGTTTTTGTATTGATGAAGGAAATGAGGAGCAGAATTCCCATGGCCCGAAGTTTGCAGTAAAAAATGTTTGTTTTTTTTCTTTCCCTCCCTCCATAAGTTCAATGGAAATACACTAGAAGAGAGGCTTAATGTGGGAAGAATCCTTGTCACTGAAAACCTTCTTAGGAATATAGTGCAGCTATAACTACATGAGTAGTGAAATAAGCTTTGCATTATTTTTAAAGGAGCCTTCAATCCTAGGTGATTTTTGTGTTGAGGAAAGTAACACGAATCTAGAAGTTATGACATAGGCAGCTTATGTATCCGACAGTATATGGCATTATCTTTTGTTCCAAAAGATTTGTGACTCTGTGAGAGAAGTACTAGGAAGAACAAAAGTTCCTGTAGTCTTCAGACCTCCAGTGGCTCCGGGAATAGTCACTTGAGCATTTCAGAGTGACACGAGGAAAAAGAGGAAACGTGGATTGTTACTCAATGTACAAGACTATACAGTAAATAATGCAATGCGTAAGTAAAGCTGAGTAACCTTCTCCCGAAGAAACCTGAATGACACTATTATCAAGTCTTTATTTGGTGAGGCGTGTATAACTGAATCTGTGAACTCATCTGAAAACAAAAAAAAACAAACATATCAAACAACCCTTTTACAAACGAAAACAGGAAAAGGGCAGGAGAGGAGTAAAACTTTATAAATCACTTCCTTGAGTCTGAGAAAATCTCAGATTATGCTGTTAGTGTCAGTCTCCCAGAAGAGCTGGCAATTCTGCTTTGCTGTGTTCCCCTCCACATTACCCCATAGAAGGAAGGAAGCATTTGACCATGAATGTCTGAAACCAAGAGTTTCTAGCAGCTGCGGTTAAAATAGCACAAATCAACATTCCCTAGTTTACCTTGTTACCCTACCTGCAGCCCCCTTTACCCTGCTACCCCCCACTCCAAGAGGATTAGATTCATCATTTGACTTTGCTTTTGATGTTTTATCCTTTATATGACAGTTTACTGGGAATCGTGTATCTGGATCACCCTATGTGAAAATAATACAAAAGAAAGCTGGAATGAGGTTATTTCTTCAAGTACAACTGGAATAGCCTGCTTGACTCCTGTATTAATATGCTGAGTACCTGATAAATCTAGATATGTAAAGATGACATTAACTTAATAAAATAAATTGATTTCATCTAATAATAAATTTTATTGGTGGTGACTTGGCAGGTGAAAGCACAAATAAAGATGACTTTGAAACCTCTAAATGTTTTCTGAAGAAAGTGCAATTATCTGATGATCTTCCATCTTAAGAACAAAAAACTAAATCAATTGAACCAAGGTTATAACATATAATTAATAATATACAAATATACAGGTTTTAGTGTAACCTACAGAACATTAATTATAGCACTTATTTCACAGCTGTTCTATGAAAGCTCAAATAAAATGTGTCTACAATTAAAACTGAATATATACTGACTTCATTAACTTAACAGCTGCACCAATAACCAATACCAAGGAGCATACCCTACTTTGTTAATGTCTTGATACCATCTGCAACATTCAAAACTATTGGGTTTTAAAGCAGATGATGTCTTACTAGTTTTGTGATCACAGCTACCACAATATGCTTACATATGCTACTGAAGTGAATTGATCTATTTCAAGGGAATTTCAAGGGTTATGAGCTGAGATGCAAGACTATTTCCTAAACACAATTGTGGTTTCTAGAAAGTCAAAACCAGACGTTCTTGGTGTCTTCTTCCCAGTTCTTATGTGCTCAAACATGAATTTCTCATGTGTCCAAACAAGCAAAAATTCAACTTCCAAAAATGGAGGAGGAGACTGAATAGGAAACTTATGCTATCACTTACTTTTCAATGTTTTGACATTAAAATTCTGTCATTTTAACCCGTACTTCAAAGTATAACATCCAGCCTTAAAAAGAAAAAAAGAAACCCACATGCACAGGAAAAAAAATCCCATTATACAGAGAATCATAAAGATATTAAAGAAAATGTATTAGATTTTTAAATCTGCTTCACAAACTCTCCTAACACAAGATGACAGCAGGCATAAAATCATGTCCCAGAAAGATGTGACTCCATTAAATGTGTACAGCAGTGTGTTTGCAGTATCTTGTTCTTCTCCAGGACTTGATTTGGGATGTGAACTTAAACCATTCTATCTTCTATGAATATTGACTAGCAATGTCCAATGTATTACAATCTGTCTGTCACTGCAAATGTTTAAGTTATATCCTTACACATCTGAGACCTCTCTAATTCTTTCAAACTTTCAGTACAAATCCTACTTTTCCACTGTTACCTCCCTGCCTTGTTTCCTCATTTTGTTCTTTCATACTCTTCTTGTCTTTTGGTCACAATTTATGACTTGTGTAGCTTTCACAGCTCTAATTTCCATGTTCCTTATGTTCCTCTTCCCAGAGTCCATTTCCTTGTTTATTAATTACACTCTCCTCCCCATCTTCAACCTTCTCTCACTCCCTCAGGTTCCTTGTCCCAATCTGCTCCTCCCCTCAACAGTTGTCTCTTGCCATCTGTTTTTTGTCCTTGACTCAGATGTTGTGATGCTCTTTTTTCATATTTCCTGCACTTCTGTGTCATTTGAGCAGCAATGAAGAAATAACCTATAGCTCTAGGAAAATAAACTATTAATTAGTTCACAGGTTCACATCCCATGGACCACATTAACTGGCATTGAAATTCAGGAAGAGTCTTCCTTGATCTTTGTAACTGTGTTCTGGACCATCCTCAGTCACTTTCCAGGTGTGAAACTTGCTCAGACAAGTCAAAGTTCTGAGTTGGAAGGCAGAAACTGTGAGGAATGTTCTGTCAAATCTTCAGAAATTTCCAAGCTGCTGTGAAAGGATATTTTTCAGTGGTTTCCAGAATGGATAAAAAGCAGTTTTATCACTGGGATGCTATCAGAAACACCTCTGGCTTAAAACCAAATTCTGCTAAAAGGTCAGGATTTTGCTTTAAAATGTTTATAAAGTAACTGCTGAATTTGTTATAGTTTAGCATCAAGGAAAGAGTATTTTTCTGTTAGCTTTGTACATAAATGGCTGAATCATTTTTTGCAGAAATGTTTGTAAAAAGGGAAATAAATCTACCTGACAGACACCGAGTGGAGAAAATTTCAATCCAAATGTACAATTTTGGCAAAGTTAGAAACAGCTTCAACTGGAAACTTCCAATAAGAAGAATCAAGAAAGAATTACTCCAAAGACACTATGAGCTCCATCTACAAAAAAATCTTTTTGTATTCAGTTATCAGCTATGTTATTAGCAATGAAAGAGAATATTGAGCATCTGTCTGTTTTCCTTTCAAAGTGTTAACATAAAGGATGTAATGTAAGGACTTAAAAATAACTCTCTTATATTCGTCTTCTTTGTAAAAGATGTGACAGGCTGGGTAACTGTTTAATTTTTTCATGCACGTGTTCCTTTAACCAGGAATGGCCACCCAGCCAGATGGATGGCTGCCTTGCTGCTTGTCCCTAGAGGCTCAGTTAGATGGGATCATCTGAAGGCGAGAACTCCAGGGGCTATTGAAATGCCAGAGAAGAGACGACTGTGAAAAGATTCGATTGTCTCACCAGACCAAAAGTAGAAGGAGGGACAGAGTGAGACAGCTAGCATGGAAGCTGTAGTGTGGTAGAAAGTCACAAAAGGGGCTCAGGGACAGAGAAACCAGCTTTTATAGCCAGCCTGGGATTTGTTGTTTAAAACACAGCACTCTGTAAGGACATAAAAGGAAATGGGGAGATTTTTGTTGTTGTTTTTTATCTTTATCTTGTTCCCAGTTTTCATTATTTTAAAAACTCTGTTTCCTAGTTTCCATCTCCATAAAAAAACCAGCTTCTGAGCTTAAGAGTGCATGTAAGGAACTGAGGAGACTGATCCACCTCAGAACTATATTTTAAGGTTCTATCTCAGAAAATTTATTTAAAAAAAAATACTTGTACCCAATACCAAACTACATCTGAATGATTAGGTAAGGATGGGTTAAGTATTTAGTAGGATTCCAGTTATTGCTCTAAAACATTGACCAATTAGTGTAAAGCACCTTTACCATGGGAAAAATCTGAAACAGTATTATAAAATTAACTCAAATCTTTTCTATAGAATATTAGCATAGGATTAAGGTTTGGACAAATACATTTCTGGTTTAATTGAACAGACTGAAAGCAAAATCATTTGGCAGATGTATAGCCCAGTACCTTTTAGTAAAATTTAAAGAGTGATGACAACATGTAAGAATTTTTTTAGCATACTAATAACACAATTTAAAGGCAGAAGCAATTTGTTAAAAATGAAATTGCATACTCTGCATGTGCAATAAAAGTGTTTTGAGCCCCTCAAAATGTTTTATTTTCTTAGAGAGAGTATACATGTTAATTGAATAATAAACTTCAAAATAGCATTTTTGAAAGCATTATATTCTATTGTCTGCATTACAAATTCAAAACACTGATAGACTAGTACTGTTCATATTAGGTATATAATGCACGTTATGGCATAATTATGTTTTAAATGTACTTGATAGATTTTAGCATGCACTTTAAATGTCATGATACTATGAGAAGCAGCTGTAAAAAATGTCATCTTGATGCTTCATATTTATGCCATGACTTCCACAGCAGTTTTGAAAGTCTGAAGGAGTGTTAACTGCCACTATTGCCATCTCAGGATGGTGTGTCAATATCCTTCTCCCTGACGCATCCTTCTCCTCTACCAGTGCCAATTATGACAGAGATGGTCTCCAGGGATTACTGACAATTTCCTTGATTATGTGTGAGAGCTGCCGTTGCCCACTTGGAATGACTGCAACACTGACAGTGACTGAAAGGCGTGTGTCTTGGCTGTTAAGCATATTTAATAGCAGCATGCCACTTTCTGTCATCTCTTGTACCTTAAGAAGAGTCATATTGTCTCCATATGTCTGTTCATGACAACTTTCTGAGGGTCAGAGTGACTGAAGTTTGCACATGTGCACACGAGTCTGCACATGTGCAGCAGGAGCAGTGAAATGCATGGGATTGTTAATTGTGTTTGCTATGTGCATGCCAAGAGCTAAATGGAATTGATCAGGACTACTAAGGTGCCAATAAAAGCAAACCTGTGCTAGACAGTGAGAAATTAGTCGTACCTGAGACTTGCAGTACTTTTTTAAATAGTGGTGCTGAATCTAGTTTGATTATATAGTGAAATGAATCACAAGAAATAGTCTCAAGTATATATAATATCACTAGTGATTCAAATGGCGAGAGGATTAATTTTAGGCTTTTACATTGGGTTTTGAAAAGTACCTAGAACTTCCTTGGATGATTTACTCCAGAACCTGCAAAGAAGAGTATTCACAGTTCTGAAAAATTTCTGAAATCATGTAAGGTATTGTGGAAATCAGCCAAGTACACAGCCATGGCTGATCCACCTATCAAGGACCTTATCAGAATTTTGTCAGTCAAAAAAGACTCATGTTAATTTTATTAGCTTTTAAACAAAACTTCTAATCTTCCTATAAATCGGTTTGTAAAATTAAGATATATTGTCAAACATTAATATTTGCAATATGGTCAAAGGAATAATTAATTTTATATTTGTATCCTTATATCAGTATTATTCATCATATGAACATGATGGTAAAAGGATTAAAACAAGTAAGAGAAACTGCAGATTTTCAGGATAGCTTGAATTTCCCAAATTCCATGAACCACCTCTTCCAATTTCTGTGGTTTTATGCAGAGAAGAAACTGAAATCGCACTCTAAAACTGTTTCACATATCAAGTCTCTATAAAATCTCAATGACTGATCAGTTGTATCTCTAACATGTTGTAGTTAAAGCACTGAACCAGTGTTCATGAGATCTGGATTCAATTTCTTGCCCTGCTATAAACCCCCTGGGTGGGGGTGATTTGGTTTTTCAGTTCTTTATACTTACTTTTCCTGAATTTATAAAAAAATACAATATATTTTCTGATCTGGAAGACTATGTAGTAATAATTCCTATTATGCATTCATAGTAGTGTTTAATGTAAAACAGTCTGATTTTGGGTATTAGTTAGAGATAGAGTTTCTAGATGTCTGTTTCATATACAAGCTTTTTAAACCTTCTTTCACAGTGAGCTGCAGACCTCTTTGTTAAGTGATACCTAGGAATAATGCTTTGGCTCTGGAAATAACTATGCAATTAATTTATTAAAATAAACTTATTGGAATATGTTTGGTTTGAATTAAATTTCTACACATGAATGTTAATTAAAATTCACTCCTACTGGTAATAACATTATTAACATGTATACAGTGTACAGTTAACAGAAACAGAAATAGAGGCAATTAGTGGAATTAGGTGTTTTCTCTAGGAAGGAATATCCCAAAGAGTAATTGCTTATATTCTCTGCAGATATTACTAATTGCATCATTAAATCAATATAACACCACTTTAGAAACACTAAACAGATTTAATGACTGGGGACTTGATAGGGACGACAGTATTTTATTTTTTTTAATTACATATGACTGTCAGTAGAATTGGGCATTTTCCTGTGGCAGTTGTGACCTAACTGTGTTTTGCATCACAGAAACTAAATTAATGTATGTGGAAGTGTGTTGCTGCCAAGTTGTTGCTTCTCAGGTGCTTTTGAAGCATTTGTTTTCTTATTAAGTGACAGCTGTGTAAGTATGTATGCTCATCTAAATGTTCTCACCCATTTTATCAGAAATTTAATTTTGGGACTATGAATGATTATGTTAGATTTATTGCAAATAGAGTATCTAAATATTGCCAATGTAGTACATAATATAAGCAGGTCTAAATGGTTATAGTATAAGCAGGTTCATCTAGAAATGTACAAGTTTACAGTTTTTGGCCTTGCAGGATGAGAGGTGACAATGTAACAGCACCTGTGTAGCTGCTAATTTAGGATTTTATCTCCATTATGTGACCAGACCTTAGTGATTTTACTGACAAGTGAGAAGTGAGTGTTCACTGTCTTTGGGCTGGATTTACCCTGCAGACATCCCTGCCAGAGAAGGATCCCTCTGGAAACTGCCTACAGCCTCAGGAGAACAGTTTGCCCCATTGACCCAGTCCTTGGCAGCACTTAAAACCCTTTTGCAGACCGATGTGTACCAAAGCCAATCGCAACCATCACAGCTCCCCCTTCTCTGGATGCCTTCATTATGTGAGCACCCAGTCCACCCCCATCTGTAATTTCTACCTAATGTTCTTATCTTAGGACAAATCAAATTGCCCATTAGAGATGGCAAAGGAGAGGGTGTATGTGTGGGGAGGTCTCTGAGTAAGACCTGAGTATCTTTTGTTGCCTTCATGGACACCAGCTGAATTATTGTGTACAGTTTACCATTTTAATGTCTTGGCTGGGTGCTAGAAACGATGGCAAGAATAGGCAAGTGGGGAAAACACTTTTTCATTTTTCAGAAGATCAAGTGAAGCCAATAATAAATGAATTTAATTTTATTGCCCTTCTCTCCCCCTTCTGTATTGGAGAAGGAACGAGGGACTTTGGTGGCTGTGAATGCTCCTAAGGTGTCTTGGTTTCACTCTGTTGTGTACACTGGGAGATTGTGTAACCCACCATCCTATCCACCCAGAGTACAGTGCAATCACACCAAAAGCCTTGGAATTCCAAGTCTTTTTCTTTTAGTAATATCCCAACTACAGTTTTACAAGGGTTGACTCTCCCGACACTTCTGTGAGACAGATACAGTAAATAAATTTACAGAGGGAAATGCCATGACAGAAGAGTTAAAAGCTTTCCCCAAAAGTGTTACACTTCATGTGAGAGAATTTACAGTTTAGCAAGCCTGACTTCCAATTCCTGCATTCAGACCTCAAATCCAAAAGACTCCTTGAAATTTAGATACTTCTTTTTATTAATGTAAGTAGCATGCTATTATTTCAACTAAGTTAAACTATCTTTGTTATCATCTATTGGGCAGAAAGATGTAGGAGATGTGTGCTGTATAAATCCTTCTATGGATAAAATCATAGTAAAAATCAATGTCAGGAAAATTAGCTGTGTGTGATTAAGGAAGCTAAACATGACATTTCATTATACGAATGGTCACCTTGTACTGATAGAACAAGTCGACTGATTAAAGTCAATGTTAGGCAGGGTCTGTGCTAACACAAAGAGAAAGGTAGAATTAATATTGAAAATACTGATATTTATACATTATCAATATGCCTTTATATGCCTGACTGTTGTACTCCTGGAAGGACAATGAAAGATGCTGACAAGCCTTTACATTTAGTTTTAAAAGGTGAAACTTGACAAGCATGTACTTAGGACAGGTAAGTGTTACACAAGTTGATGGTGGTTGGAGAAGCATCTGCCAATACTGGGGCTTGCAGAATGTGCTGCTCTGCATTTATGTTATAAAAAAGCTCTGCAGGGGCATTCAGCTGTCACTGGTAACATAAGATTCCAACCCTACAACAAAACATGCGGGGAATAGAAGAAAACCTGATACGCAGAGAACATGAAGTGAACTAAGAGTTTAAACTTCAGACAATGTACTGCCAGATGGAAAAATGTTGAAAATGATGGGTAAATATCTCTAAGTTTTATATGCAATGTACAGACTTTCAGTCATTTCCCTTTTTCACATCTTCACATGCCATCTTTATGACTTATTTTCCATGGATGCCATGGACATCCAGTCAATGTCATTTCAAAAATCTGTTAACTGGGGAAGAATGGCTTAGGCACATGCCTCCTTTTAAGAGCTAATTTCCTTCCTAGAGGCTAGTGCCTAGAATCATAGAACCATTTAGTTAGGAAAAGACATTTAAGATCATTGAGTTCAACCATTAACCCAGCTCTGCCAAGTCCACCACTAAACCATGTCCCCAAGTGCCACATCTACACATCTTTTAAATTGCTCCTGGAGTGGTGATTCCACCACTTCCCTAGGCAAATTGTTCCAGTTTTTAACAACTCTTTTAGGAAAGAAATTTCTCATAATATCCCATCTGAACCTCCCCTGGTGCAGCTTGAGGTTTTTTTCTCTTGTCTTGTCCCTTTTTACTTGGGAGAAGAGACGGACTACCACCTGTCTACAACCTCCTTTAAGGAGTTGTAAAGAGCGATCAGGTGTCCCCTGAGCCTCCTTTTCTCCAGGCTAAGCAACCCCAAATGTTCAAAAATCCTCACCTCTACAACCAGGAAAGGAAAAAGTAAGCTGGGGACTTGAACAGGATCGTTCAGCTTCAATTGAAGCACAAGGCTTGTCATAGAGTGTCTGAGAACATGAGAAAATATAGCAGAAATGGTCCTTTATACACAACCCACAAAGAGTATATTGCACAGAGCATCATGAGGCCCAGTAAACATACTAACTGGGACTGGAAGATTAAATTTTCCTCTGTATAGACTTCTTTTGGGGAATCTGAATGTGTTTTGCCTAAGGCTTCCTTCTCCCAATTCATTTGTGAGGAGTGAGGGGGTTAGCCATGACATTGCCAGTAATTCCTAGGTTTGGAATTGTGCTACCTGTGTGGTCCCTCCTGGCAGTGGCCTGCAGACAATACTTAGGGATACTTACTGTCACTCTCATTCACATTGACCTACAGTTTATTTTATTACTGCTCCCACAGATTAGTAACACAAACCACGTGGTATAGTGGGCATTTCTAGAGACATTTCAAATAAATTACTACTGAAAATACAAATGTTATGAAATCATAAGGCATTATGGACCCTAATTTGTAGCCTACAAGAAAGTTTAAATAAAATATTTAAGCCACCTTGGAGTTAATTGAAAAATAAAACAAACATAGCAGATTAAAAAAACAACCTCTCTAATCTATCACTACTTTATGGAGAAAAGGGCCCAAAATAATTACTGCCTGTCTAAAATGTGCCTTCTGAAGAAATAATAAAACTTTTAAAATTAAGTAATTGTATTCTTACAAGTGGAAATTAAAGAAAAAAAAGTAGAAAGATAAAATATTTTACTACTTTTAAAGCATAATTATGTAAATGTATAATTGATGATACATTTCTAACAAGCAAAGTAGTGGCTTTACATGACAAAGTCTAAAATATGTTACCTTGAGTTCTACATAACTGCAATCTATTCTGGTATCTGAAAACATCATGGTGTAATAAAATGTGAAATTTTACAATATCTACTGTTGGGGTTTTTTTAATATTTAAAGAACACTAAATACAGCCATAAAAAAATCAAACAAACCAAATCATAAATCTAATTTTTACATCCTATATGCTTACTAGTAAACACATATACTAAAAAGTAAGAACACATTTAATAAAAAAGTAAGAGCATTAATAATAAAGTAAGAACGCTTTATCAGCAGTATTGTTGTGTTAATATATTAATATATTAATATATTCGAAGACAATATTTAGATGTCAATGCATCTCTGTTCTCTTCACTCTCATTCCTGCCGCCATAGGTCTGTCACATAACAGGTGGCATATGGGCAAGCAGCTGAGTTGTAACTGGGTGCATCAGACTGTCCCAGGGCTGCCAACTGCAGGATGGGGATGGTGGTTTATATTAGTTCAGTAAGTTGGGAGTGTATATAGTGTGCTGGCACTGAGCCTGCTTCCTTGGCAGGTGTGATCCAAGCACCCTGCCATGTATACACTGTTCTGGGAATATCCTGTCAGCACTGCCATATTTCTCAATCACAGGAAAATATCCATATTCTTCAAAATGTACAACTATGTGTGGAAGTTAACACTCTTGCAAGAATGTCTCTGATGCCAGCAAATTGCTAGATGGCAAGCCATGTATGCATTATTTATGATACAAAGCAAGATGAATGAGTGAGGAAAAAAATAGAGTAAAACCATGGAAGCCGAATGCCAGGGCAAGTACACTGACTAAAAATGAAGAATTTGTACTCTCCTAGTCCTCCAAAGGCAGACAATACATAGGAGCTGTGCTAATCTCTTGTCTGCTTGCACAGACACTGGGTGTCTAACTGTCTGTCAAAAATTATTTAGCATGTAAACAATTTAAAAAAAATCATGCTTTACTCTAACATTTTGCATTCATCTTCTTTTCCATAGTTTAATTCCCTACTGTTTCCCTTCTCTGTGAAAATACTGTCTTCTAAAACCAGCATTTCTTTCCCTGGCTTTCATTCCCAGAGAATACAAGTATTTCTACTGTCAAATCATCAAACAGTCCTTGTATACTATTGTGTGATCAAAACTGCATGGGAGTTGTCTTTCCCAGCCCCCCTTCTTGTCATTTTCTTCTCTGAATTGATGTCATCTCCCTGGCACCTGGAGCTCAGCACTGGGGATGGCTCCTCAGTCACATCCATGTCCCTGACACTGACTTTTGTGATCTTCAGAGATGACAGACCAGTGCAAAAACTGTACTTCCAATAAATAATTCAAGGATTCAAACTGGAATTCTAGGACTCATGGACCTGCTGAGAAGTACCATACACTGTTCCACCTAAAAATGGGAAAGTACTGGATATGACAAAAGTAACAGAGGCGGCTTTTGTGTCCTTGTCCTGATATGTACTGGAAGTATCATTTCTCATCCTCCAGCTGTTGTGAGTAGGAAACTGCCTCTGTTCCTAGAAGAATCCTATTAGAGTATTTTTTAATCTAGGTTTTTCCATTTACAAAATGAATTTACCTATTCTGCAAGGCCATTAAATTTAGTTACTACATAAATATAATAGATGCAAGTTTTTATACAAGGAGGAACTTTCTTATCCTCATCCTCATCCCCGTCCCCATCATTATGTGCATCCTCATCTATATGATTATTATTCATCTCTTGTTTCTGTTACACTGCGTAAGGATAATACTTTTCCCCTCCTTTAAATGTGCATCCTTTTTTTTCCCCTGGACCAGTCTGTTGCTGCACACAGTTTCCTTCATTTGCTGTCTATGAGAGAGTTGCAATAACCTCTTCTGTAACAAGTTATCTTGTCATTTTATCTTTTACTATAAAATATTTTGAGAGGTTTGTTTGAAAGATGCTGTATGAAAATGAATTAAATTTTACTGGTTTAGCCTGAAGCAGATGTTACACTGAGTTGATCCCCCTTCTTTCTCTCTTCTGTACTTGAATTGCCATCTTTTTAGATAGATTTCTTCCTTTTGTGTGGTTTTTTGTTTTTTTTTTTTTTTTTAATTTTGGGGTTTTTTAATGTTGTTTATTGATTCAGTACACAAAACAACTTGCACTTAGCAGTTTTCAAAAACATTCTTTTTGGTAGTGTCCTACTCTCATAAAATAATATAAAAACTAAACCAAAACAAACCCCTGAGAATAATGGACCTGAAGAATGCAGTTGCCTCAACAAAGACCTCACAATGAGCCTGTGAGTCACAACACAACTGAAAAGACACACATGAAAAGGGCCAGATGAGGCAAAGTACCTAACACAGGACTATTCTCTTTGGTACATTGATCTCTACATTTAATTCTTTTAATTTTCAGCCCTGAGACTTTGTCCCATCTGGTAAAAATATCTGTCATGTATTAAATAAATTGAGGATTTGTTTGTCCCTCTAGATTTATGTTAATGAGGCAGCAGTGGTGTCAGAATATTCTGTGGGACCACCTGAGTAATCAAATTAATATGTATACAATATCATATACAAAGGCCTCTGTATATGATTTTATGATTTTAAAGCTCTGTGCTGGCCTACATGAAACGGACAGAAATGCTTCAGATAAGTGCACACAGCAGAATTGCTACTTGTGGATAGACAGCCTCTGGCTCTTCAAGTCGTCCAAGCAAGAGAGGTCTGAGAGGACATTGCTCACCCCCTGTTCACATCAGTAGGTTGGATTCTGACACAGGGGAAGATAAGGTTTGATGCCCACATGGTGATCACTCAGACTAATCTTTCTGCCTGGATGAAAGACTGTAATCCGCAGTTAGGAAGGTATGACTTTACTGAAGTCAGTGTGAGTTTTACCAGTTACTTAGTGGAAACTGCGTTTGATGCCTGTTTATTAGTACTCTCAGAAGTAAAAGCATTCACAAAATAAAGAATCCTATACAAACAACATCAAATAAACTGTTCTGCACGAGCTTATTTTTTCTGTTAAACTAGCCGCCCTCTCTTGCAGGTCAGTGGAAAAGAGGTAAAACTGGAAAATCAGTAGGAATCGCAGCCGTTTAATCGTGTTCTTTAAGAACAAGACAAACAGGTAAATTCCACAGAACTGTAGAGGGAAAATGAATCAGTGACACTTGTGGAAAAAAGGTGACAATTCTAACTACACTCTCTCAGCCCTGTTACATACTTCTTCTTCTTTGCCACTGGTCTTTAAAGACTGTTTTCTTCCTTTAAGAAATCCCATCTCTTGCCACTTATTTCTCACTTAGATTTGGAATACACTGTAATAATATGATTTGTTACGATGTTAAATAATTGTGCAATCACAAATGAAGGATTATGGCTTTAGGTAGGGGATGTGATGATTAACTTTTATAATAATCGGCTATACAGACATGAGGCAACATGTACTGACAGATTTCTGCAAAACCATGCAAGGTATCAATTTTCAAACAAAGCTATCACAGGGATTTCCTTATCCCTTTGAAATTACTGTGAATGCTTTTAATTTGTTTTTGTGTTTCTGTTATGCTTGGTAAGATTGCAATCTTCAGAATGGCAGAAACTCTTGAAAATACCCAGTTTACTGGGTTGCTATCATATGGATGGGTTTTCCCACTGTTACCCTGGCATCTTGGTTCCACTCATTCTCTCACAGGAAAAATATGGTGGTGTGTCTGTGACACTGTTTTCCTATTGGAAATGGCATGCTTCTGCTAAAGATTTTCTTCTGTCCTTCAGGACCCTGGTTACCATTCACTATTGGTTGTGCAAGCTGGCAGTGACAAAATAACAAAGAGAAGTCCAAGGGCAATCAAAAGAGAGTCCAGGGCCCCGGAACAATTGCTACAGGAATCAGGAGCACAGTAGGTGATTTCCTTGATTCTTTCAGTAACAATAAATATTGATAGGAATAGGCTGATCCATAAATCAGGTCAATGCATGGCTCTGAGGTTGTTGTCAGCAGAAAAATTTTGGGTTTGTTGATCACAGGGCATTCTACTCAACACCTGGTCTACTGACATCTGATGGGTTGCACCTATCTCAGAAGGGAAAAAGAGTTCTAGCACAGGAGCTAGTGGGGCCTGTTGACAGAGATTTAAACTAGCTTGGAAGGGGGAAAGGGACAGAACCAGGCTGGCCAGTGATGAACAAGGGGACAGTGTGTCAAAACTTGAGGAAACGAGCACTAATGGGATTCCTTAATATGTCTGAGGTGTTGGTGTTCATTTCAAGTGAACCACACTTGAAATGTTTCTACACTAATGCCCTCAGCATGAGGAACAAACAAAAGGAGCCCAAAGCTTTAGCCCAGTCCCAGAGATTTGACATTATTGGCATAAGTGAAACCTGGTGGGATGAGTCCTGTGACTGGAGTGCCCTCTTGGATGGTTACAGGCTCTTCAGGAGGGATAGGCAGGGCAGAAGAGGTGGAGGGGTGGCACTGTATGGAATAGAAGGGTTGAAATGTATGGAGCTCACACTTGTAAATATCACAGTTGAGAGCCTCTGGATAAGAATCTAGGGGCAAACAAATAACGTGGATATCACCATGGGAATCTTCTATGACCTCCTAGTCAGGATGATGACCCTGACAAATTATTCTTTGAGAAACTAAGGGACACTTCCAAGTTAACTGCCCTTGTCCTTATGGGGGATTTTAGCTTGCCAGAAATTAGGTGGGAGCATTACACAGCTGGCACGACCTGGGACAGAAGATTCCAAAAAGCCTGGATGACAACTTTATGAAACAGATCTTAAGGGAATTGACTCAGAAAGATGCCTCCCTTGATCTGCTTCTTGTCAACAGAGAGGATCTTGTGAGCAAAGTGGATATTGGTGGCCCTCTTGGTCACAGAGATGGTGAAGCAATTGAGTTCAAAATCTCTGTTGACAGAAGTGCCAGGAAAACATCTCTGGACATGAGGAGAATAGACTTCAGCCTGCTAGGGGAATTAGCAGTAAGGTCCCCTTGGAAAATGTTTTTGCAGGTACCAGGATCCATCAGTGCTGGTCATTTTTTAATCACCTCCTAAAGGCACAGGAGCAGGTTATTTGCAAATGTCCGAAGTCAAGCAGGTGAGGCACAAGGCCAGCTTGGCTGAACAGGAATCTTCTCAAGGAAATAAGGCAAAAAAAGGTGTATGCCGAGTGGAAGCAAGGTCAGGTGACATGGGTGCCTGATTCTGCACCTGGGACGGGGACTACCCTGGGTGTACAGCCTGAGGAATGAGAGGCTGGAAAGCAGCACCATGGAAAGGGACATAGGGGTCCTGGTCGATTGCAAGTTGAACATGAGGCAGCCAGGAGGGCCAACCCTGTCCTGGGGGCACCAGGCACAGCATCACCAGCCGGGCAAGGGAGGGGATTGTCCCGCTCTGCTCTGCACTGGGGCGGCCTCACCTCGAGTGCTGGGGGCAGATTTGGGTGCCACAATGTAAGAAAGACATTAAACTATTGGAGAGTGTCCAAAGGAGGGCAATGAGGATGGTGAAGGGCCTTGAAGGGAAATCTTATGAGGAGCAGCTGAGGTCACTTGGTGCACTTAGTCTGGAGGAGACTGAGGGGAGACCTCAGTGCAGTCTACAACTTCCTCTTGAGGGGAAGCTGAGTGGCAGGCATTGATCTCTCCTCTGTGGTGACAGGACCTAAGGGAAGGGCACAAAGCTGAGTCAGGAAAGGTTTAGGTTGGATATTAGGAAAAGGTTCTTCACCCAGAGGGTGGTTGGGCACTGGAACAGGCTCCTCAGGGAAGTGGTCACAGCACCAGCCTGACAGAGTTCAAGAAGTGTTTCAACAGTACTCTCAGGCACGTGGTGTGACTCTTGGGGATGGACCTGTGCAGGGCAAGGAATTGGACTTGATGATCCTTGTGGATGATCCAACTCAGCTTATTCTGTAACTCCACACCTTAGAGATTTACTGGTGTACATATTTTAGCTGGTCTTTGATTATTCACAGAGTGTATATAAATGTGTCGAGAGGCATCTATTTCAATAAATTCTCAAAAATTGTGGGTTCAATTAAATTTTATATCTTCTTAGGTTCTCTACATCATGGATAGGTAATGAGAAATTCCACCACATGGCAAAATGCCCTGGACACCTCCTTTCTCCAGTAATTGTACAGAGAGATTATGAACACCATCCAACACAGTTCTGTGAGGCAAAAGGAGCTTCTTACAAAGTTGATATGCACAATAAAGCACGAATAAATCTGTCACCACTGTGAGGCATGCATAATATCAGACTTATTAAACCTGTGAAATGGTACCTCTTGGGTGTTCTCATCTCTTCTGAAACGCTGAAAGTATCTGTTACTTGGTTGGAAAAGGCAGGAATAATTCAGCTATTCATCTTTTATTTTCAGTTAAAAGGTCAGCATAGCAAGTGGAAACTTCTGGAATGAGTCTTGTCCTTTCTCCCTTCTGTTTCCCACCAATAAGACAAAATCCTTCAGAGCAGAAGTGTCCCCTCTGAGAAAAACTGTTTTCCAGGCTCAACACATCCAAACACTTTAAATTGTCTGTGGACAAGGTAAAAGTCTGTGTTTCAGCTGGAACTGATCCTGCTGCTTATGTGAAGTCTTTAAATCATTACAAAACTGTTTGCATGGTTTGTCTGAAAGACTGCTGATTTCAGCACCAGTGGCTATTACCAAGGAATTTGTCCCACTCTTAAGTAAAAAGACCTAGGAAACCTAGATTTGAATAATTTTCCTTATTTTTCCTTTGACTTCAATTGCAAATAATTTCTATAGCACATCCAAGAAAGAGCTCTAGCTTTCTACAGGACTCAATATGACTTCATGTGGTGGTCAATGAACATACAAGGGTCAGAGAGTGCTCAGTAAGACAAGTCCCCAGTACCAGAAGACCACTTTATGTTAGGGTGACCAGAAAGGCTTCTCCCAGGATGCATTGTTCTGTCATGTTAATCTGTCCCAGTTTTAATTCCCCAGTTGGCTGTCAGCCTCTACCCCTCGTCATTCCCCCAGAGCTTCCCCACTGGTCCCCTTTCCTTAGTCCCGCCTTTTCCCCGCCCCCGGATAAAACTTTCAGTTTCGGGATCATGTTTGTATTTGCCTCGGTAACCTTCAACAGTGTAGCAGCAATAAATGCTCTTGCTGGAATGCACACAAATGCCCTTCTCCACTCTTTGCTACCGACTGTAACACTGAACCCACCCGTGCTTCTGTGGGTGCACGCGGGACCCCACGGAGCCAGGCAGGGATGGTATTAATTTCAGATTTCATTCATGTAGCAGTAAGGTGTCCAGCATGATGGGGTAAAGGGAGACAGGTCTTACTATTTGCTCAATGATGAAAGATATGAAAAGGGTTGAAGGTCACTGGATTCTCTATTGTACCTGTTAAGAAGACAAACCATGCAATTATTACTAGGATCATTTTGCATCTTCTCAGATTAAGGCACTTAATGCAGTTTTTAAGGAATTATTTGGAAAACTGAAAGGGTAACAAGTCCTTCACTGTTCCAAATTAGAGAGAGAACTGTGGAAAAGATTGAATTTGTGAGGAATTATCTGAAATGAAGTGAAAGCAAGTGCTTCTTTAAAATAACATGAGGAAAACTGCAGAGACAGAATGCATCTGTAGGTACTTGTATGTGTGCCGAGTGTCTTTCCAACAGTTGCGTGTTCATATGTGAAAACTTGGAATGTGCATTCAAGAAGGGAGCACAGAAAGGAGCTTGATGCTCAAATGTCAGTACCACTCTTCCTCTGGAATAAACCTCAGGAAGTATGTACATTTGGTGCATTCTGTTTTCTCTGTTTCTATTAAATATTTGGTGAAAAATAAGCAACATCATCCAGGAGAGATCTGTGGGAGGAGGATGGATCCCTATCCTAATGAGTAAGAGAACAACAGAGCAGAAAAAAAAACCCAAAACAAAGAAAGAAATCAAACACAAAGACTAATTAAATTAATCCTAATCAGGTAGGTGGAGTTAGTTGTAAGTGGTCCCCTTATTATGTACTTTGGGTCCCTCTGTCATTTAACTGTATTCTCTTATTCGACTCCTGCTTCAATGAAAGACTGTCATGGGTACCAAAGATGGCTTAAAACCAGAATCCTTTAGTCAGTTGTCTGTTAGAACATTTTGCTTTTCTCCCCCTACTTGACCAAGGGAAACCATTATTGGTTCTCAAATTATCCTGTTTCCGGCCAAAAAAAGTTTGATTTACTGATAATACTTTCTTGTGTACAACAAGTATATTTTCCATTCAAGTTTGTCAGAAGTGCTTCTTTCTAAGAAGTTACTGTGATCAGCAAAGAAAGTAGAAAAAGAAAATTAGTCTACCCATCTTCTATATTTACTTAAAGAAACACAATGATAAAATAAAGATCAGAAGGCCCAATCCTACAAGACAGTGAGTACCTGAAGCATCTGCTCCAGTTAATGGATGCATACCAATCTTTTGTGCAAAGCAAGGTCTTCTAGCGCAGGCTGCCCAGGGCTATATCCAGCTAGGTTTTGAAAAAGTCCAAGGATGAAGGCTTCACAGTAAAATAGGATTTGTTTGCTTTTTTGTTTTTTTTGTTTGGGGTTTTTTTTTTCCTTGTATGATTCCTGCTAAATTAAAGACTCAATACTCCAATTTAGTATTGATCTTTGGACCAAAGCTATGAGATAAAATTTAGGAGAAAAATCCTTTTTTCTCTATGTATATGTGTATGTGCACCCACAGCCTGTATTTATGGCACCAGATATAAATTATTCTTTCCAGGAGTACAGAAACAGTACATAAAAAACTGGGACTCAGGAGTGCCCTATCAGTAGTTGTCCTCTTCTCCCTTCCTCTCATAATGTGATTTTCATAGAAAGGAAAACTCAGGCATATAGGTCAGATAGGTGTTTATCAAATCTTGTACCTCTATGGTTTGGGAAAGAAAAAAGTCTCCAGCCTACACCTGCAGGTCAGTTAGAAGTAGCCAAAGGGAGCATTGACTGAGAGGACTGCAGGTGCTGGCTTGTCCTTGCTGTGTTGAGTGTTCTGGTGCTGACTAAGACTCCAGAGGTCACCCGCAGTTTCCCCTCAAGATACGAATTGGTAGAAAATTGTTTCACCTGCAAGGCTTTTTCAGAAAGATTTATGCTCTAAATCAACTCTCTTACAGCATGGCTTCTTTTGCTAGGAAAGCTTAAAGCATTAAAAGTACCTTTTATGTCTCGGATTTTAAACAAAGAAAACCTTCTTGCTTTACAATGCAGCCCTATTTGCCCTCATTTGGTTTTGGGTTTGAGTTTGGTCTTGTTTATTGTTTAGGATTTTTTGGCTGGTTTCAATATTAGCACAAAAACAAACAAACAAAATTGGATTGGAAAGAAACAATTGTTCCAGGATTCTTCTTTTTCACCTCAACAGTTGTGTAGAATCCATACCTGAATATATGCTTATGGACATATAGATAAACCAAGTTCTGGACTTGTAGATTTACTCTGAGATTTTGTTTTTCATGAAAATTGTGTGAAGTCTGTGGGTCATTCCACTTCACTCTACTCAAGGTTTTGAAATTTCAGAATTTTCCTCGGGTTGGAAAACCTTTACCTACTCTTGTTTAACTTGATAGCATAGCGTCAGATATTCTTTAGCACCTCCAGCATTCACAGAACATGTGACATTTTAACATTTTTATGTGCCAAGTGAATAAGGGCAGAGACATTAATTAAGATAGGCTTTGATTTATTTTGTTATAAAGACAGTGTTGCATACACACAAAATGTTTCAAAATGTATATCAATAAAAAACAGATTGCAGATAGGTGGATCAGTCTGAGAACCAAACCAGGAGTCTGTGGGTCTTCTAGTTTGAACAAAGGTCAGGTAAAAAATGTTTCCAAACCCTAATGGTTGCACAAAATATTAGTCTAGGACTATTCTCAGTGAACTTGTTTGTTTTTCAACCAGCCAAATGCAATCTGTGATATTTGATTTAGTTATCAACCTGAATTAAAAATCAGGTATTAAATAATATTTGCTCTCTTCCAGTTCCCAGTTAGTGCAGAATTTGAGGTTCTAACATATAGTAAAGAAGGGAGAAAGACAAAGATATAGGCCAGAGGCAGAACTGGATGCATTATGACTTGGCGAATACTTGAAACTAGAAATTTGATACTATAAACTTGATGCACTGGTCCAAAACAGAGAATCCAGAGAACTGCAGACGGTCATGGCATTTTAATTTACCCGAGAAAATGGCACCATGACACAAAAACAATTAGAAAAAAACTCTCACATTTTCCATTGAGACAACCATATTTAAAGTATGAAATTTCTTGGAAAAATTATCAAGATTTCCTTCCTTTCTCACCATGTTTCTCTCCCAGACTGATAATGGCCATAAAGAAGTTCTCAGATAAAGTTGAACAGAACAGTCAAATAGCAGCTATTTAAGATATTCAGAATCTGGAACTTTGCTCTCTTTCCCAACTTTACATGGAAGCTAGCCTTAGGAGACATTTGGGAAATAGTTTTGCTGCTTTTTCATGGTATTTTTTTTCTGCAGGGGAACGTTTTTATCAGATGGAAATATCCTTTCCCTATGAGTTATTTTCAAGGCCATGATGTGACCTGCACCTATCAGTGAAATGTGCAATGTGAGGTCTTAAGGGTGTGTGCTCATGGGTACAGGCGTGGCTGTTCTCAACACATGCTGTATATCCGAAGGACATCTGTGATTAATATCTCCCAGGTGATAATTGTACAAAGGACCCTCTGTTCTGAAAGGAACAGTTCCATCACTGAAGCTAAAGAATATTAAATGTTAATAATGATACTTTATGCTGACATAGTGCCTTTGTTCTAAAGGTATTAGGCATTGTATTAATGTCAATGAGGTTCTCTGAGCATCCTTTCCTTGGAAAATTTATTAGTCAAAATCCTAAACAGAGGTTTAGCAGGATCCCTCTAGTTGTCAAAATGCCCAGCAGGTTTTGCATCCTTGCAGAATGGGCAGGGGCTTTTATTAACAGGTTTGGGACTATGTCTCTGATTTTGGCTTTCTAAAATTACACTTTGCAGGACCTGACAATACTCATGTTTTCTACTCTGCAAGACATAAGATTATATCCAGAGGAAAGATTATACTAAGAAACAACAGTGGAGCTTTAGAGAGATTCTTTGCATGCTGCTTGAATAAAGCAATAGTGTACTAGGCCTAAGCCTGCACCCAAGACATCACTGGAAACTCTCCACGGGATGACAGAAAATTAAAGTGAGTTTGAAAAGAATAGTCTGACATGGATATTGTTGACCACTTCACTTGCTCACTGGACTGGCTGTCACAAAGAAACATATGTCCCTTTTTCCAGAATAACAGATTTATTCTGTAAATGCTGTCCTGTCCTCAGTCATACTACAAATTTTGTAATGATTTCTTTTTCTTGATACTGTTCATATAATTGCATGCTGTCTTAAAATTGTCAACTTTCTTAAAAAAAGGCTCAGTATAAAAATCCAATTTATATTACCATCTTTATTTCTAACCTCTTTATTTTCTGGGGAAGATGTTGGCTTTAAGTGATGAAAATAACTTTGTCACAGAGATATGTGGAGAGTAAATGAGACCTTAGGAGATACAATCTAATCTGCTATTGCCTTTCTACAAAGCGTTTGGAATTGGTTCTTTTCTAACATAGGAAGTTCATTCCGGAGTGTCTCCTCCGAAGGGAAAAGGGCCTCCCCTTTTCCTCCACCAACAAGACAAGTGGGTCACAGCAAGTGGAAGTGGGGAAAAAAACCCCAAACTGTTTGTTAACACAAGACAAAACAGGGTAGAACAGGGGAAGAACAAAACTCAAAATACAACAAATTCCCGGAGAGGGAACAGACATGCGGGCTGGGACCAGCCGGGGCCACCCCATGGGCCCGCCAGGACCACGCCGCAGGCTCCCCGGACCGGAGGGAAGGGAAGGGAGGCAGTGAGGCAAGGGAAAAGGAAGGGAAAAAGAACAAGAAAAACCAACAGAACCTTTTTCCCGCTAGCCGGAACACAAAAGAAACCCAAAAAGCAGCACAGCGCTCCCGGCGCGCTCCCTCCCGAGCCCCGCCGAGTCCCCCTGAGCCACTGGGCTGAGCCGTTCACGGTGTCCTTGGGCATTGAGCAGATGGTTAAGGAATAAAGCGGCCTCATAACATCACCCCAGGACAGATATGTGGAGAGTGAATGAGACCTTAGGAGATACAATCTAATCTGCTATTGCCTTTCTACAAAGCGTTTGGGATTGGTTCTTTTCTAACATAGGATGTTGGACTGATCCTTGATCTGGTATGTAAATGCCATGTCCCTGCAGTGTTCACTGCAGAGAGGACTCCACTAAGGTCCCAGGAAAGACAGATGAAGACTTTCTCTCTTCCTTCCTTCGTTCCTGCCTTCCTCCCTCCCGCTCTATCCCCATCCTCTTCCATTTCCAGACAGTACCCTACATTGATTGCTGGAGTGAAATTTTAGCAAGCTATTTGGGTTTTGTTTAACAATTGCTACCTCATAGTCAGCTCTGGCTCTGTCCCATTCCACTCCTCAGCCCACTCCTGCTTCTTGCAGCTCTCTGCTGTTCCCTTCCCTCTGCAGCTGTGCCACAGCTGGGACAAAAGCTCCATTTTCAACCCAGCACAAACCAGTTGTGCCTAAGCAGAGCAGTACTACCCAAAGTGTGTCTGTAGCTGAGACAACTTGTCTGTATCTATGATTTCTACCCATTGTAATTACCTTAAGCAGTTAAGCTTAATTTTTTCCTGACTTATGACTTCTTCTTTTCCAGTGGGTGCTTGGGGCTTTCTGGAGTTCCTTTATTCCCCTTCTTGAAGTGGCTTTGCTCTATGTTTGAAAAATAAAATTAAAAAAACCAAGCAAACCCACCACCACTCTCAAACCCAACCACCAATCTTTTATAATATTTTCAGACTTGGAGACTTCAAATGTGTAGAGACTGGAGGTCATTTGGAAAAGACAAGATGGCCTTACAATTGCAGGCATCTGGGTGCTTAAGCTAGGAAGTTAGGATGTGGAAACCTCTTGTTTGAGTCCTTTTCTGTTCTGAAGTAGGCCACACATGTCTCCCATGTTACAGGTGATTCTTGGATCAGAGGACAGTGTTATCCTCCTTCTCCCCTCCTCACCTATCTGCAATTCTCTATCCTCCCCCTGCCCTGCACTTTACCCACTGCACAATGCCCAAATATCTTCTGTCTACAGTGATTTCAGATGAAGGGAAAAACATACCATATCTACTTCTCATATAGATTTTTTTTTATACCCTACTCATGTGGTAACTGCATGTTAAGGTGTATTATATGCCAAAATTTTTGAGAATTTATCATTTTCTGGTTTTGTTAATTTTTTTTCTTTTTTCTGTTATGCAATATTGAAGAAGTTCACAGAGCCATTCTGTGAATTCTTCATCAAAAATTTTATAGAAGTTTTCCTTGGGTCATTTTAGGATTGACAGATTTAACTGCTCAACAGGTTATAATTTTTGGACCTTTGTCTTATCTTCCAGACTGAGTATCCTTGATACCTACTGGAGTTTTAAGGTTTACTATAAACTGCATTCTTTTTCTCCTTGCAATATTTCATTTTTTAAACATAGAGCAAAGCCACTTCTCTGCCAAGAAGGGGAATAAAGGAACTCCAGAAAGCCCCAAGCACCCACTGGAAAAAAAGAAGTCATAAGTCAGGAAAAAAATTAAGCTCAACTGCTTAAGGTAATTACAATGGCTGGAAAATCCAGTCTCAGTTCTCAGGCACAGCCTTTCAAGACAGAAAAAGGAGCTCATTCAGTGTTTAAAATATAAATAAAATAACAGACATTTTCTACAAAGCCTGTTAAAGAAAACAACTATTAAATTATCCTGTGACTTTTTCCAAGGCTTCTGTTAAACTGTTATACTCTCTTTAGGCTTTCTATCATCATTTTTCAACTCAATGCTCTTTGTGTGAAAAAGGATGAGATGATCAACATTTTTTTGGAAAAAGCTTTCTAGAGCACAATACAGAATTTTTTGTGTAATAGCCGGTTCTCAAATTGTAACCTTGCTAAAGCCAGCTATTTGAAAACCTCACTGTCAGTGTCAAATTCTGCAGTCTTTGAGATCTCTGGGTGACACCTGCATAGAGCCACATCAAGTATTGCTCCACTTACGAAACTTTTCTTCCAGGTGCTACCCAGCTTGCAGGAAGGGATGAGACTGGTTCTGAAGTTTATTAAAACCTCTGCACCACCACGTGTGTTGATGCTCTAAGTTTGTTACACAGGTTTTTTAATAATTCATTTCTTCTTTGCAATCCTTATACGTCTCTCTCACGCCCTGTTGAAGTTAGCTAATGTTCTTTCCAGGTACTGCAGAGAGGTAGCTGAAGTTGAAATCCTATAATTCATGGGAAAGGGGGAGAAGGAGAAAATACTAGTTGGGGGCTGGGATCTGGGACTGCAATGGGAGAGTCCAGAATACCATCTGATCTCAGGTGGTACTGTAACTTTTGTTTTATCAGGGTGCAAAACTACTTCATCTGGGAGTCTAGGTTTCAAAGAGCAAAATGGATGCTTTTGAGAATATTGTTAAAATCAAAGTACTATGGGGGTAAATATATTTTTATTTCCATTCAAATGTTAATCACAGAGTATATTTAGTAAAGTTTTAGTATAAAAACACACTAAGGCAAGTGGCAAGACAAGCAGAAGGAGAATTTCCGGTTGGTTAAGGAAAAAAATTTGTATCCTGGTAAATTAAGAGAAGAGTTTTAGACCTGAAGAAAAACTCCAGCAAAAATCAATGATTTTTCAACAACAACAGCATTACAAATATTTCTGTTTACAGGACTTGATTAAATTAAGGGGAAAAAAACCCCAAAACTTGAACTAAAAAAGTTGCAAAATATCAAAGAGATTGATTTGTTTTTTCCTTCCATTCTTATAAAAAAGCAGAAAGGTATTTGGAAAAATGGGACATTTTGCTTTGGTTTGACCTGAATGATTTACTTGTTTAAGACGTTTTTACAGGCCTGCCTGTGCAGAACATAGGGCATCATTCCTAACCCAGTACTGTGGATTGTACTTAAAACAGGTCTGCACTGAGATTTCACAAGATCTGCTCAAAAAATGCAGACCAAATTGAGAAGGACTTTTTAAAAAACAACACAGCAACTGGCAGGATGACCTTTGGGGTCATGCAGTTCATTTTCTGTCAGCAATTCAGATACTCAGGACATCTTGCTCAGGATAACAAGGTAGAGCACAAAAACTGTGAACCCTGCTTAAACCCCAGAGGCGTTTACTCATTTAGCAGAATGAGTACTATAGTAATATTTTCTTCTTCAGAAAAAAAGATGTGACAATTAATTAACTTTTCAGTGTTTTATGATTCATATTTTTTTTCTCCTGTAAGTGCTATTCATGTGTTTATCCACACAGATCTGAACAGGCTGAACTTGACATGAAAGGGAATTCTCATGTACCATGTTAAGCATGTAGGCCACTGTTTACAACATGAGGGTATTATCAGCTGCATTCATGGAAGGTAATAACCAAAATTAAACAGAGTTCACAATTGGAAACTGCAAACTCGGTCCCAACACTGGAGCTGACTTCTGATAGAAGTAGTTGGGATTTGTCTGTGTTCAGCCTCAGGTCTACCTTAGACGTATTCCTGAATTTCCTAGAACCAGAAAAAGAAGTAGAAAAAGAAGCCAAGTAAGCAGGCAATCAGAAAATTGCTGTCAAATCAACATTAATTTTATTAATAGGGTCAGTCCTTTACTACCAAACATTGAATTACAGAAAAATCAAAGTTTAGAAGCACTTTTCATATGAAAGTTTCATATTTCTCTGTTAGTAACTTTAACATGGAATTAAATTTTTAACAGATTATTTTTATGAGAGCTATTTATTTTTATGTTGAAATTACCTTGTAGGTGCCTTACAAAATGTCAAGGCAGCTGTAGCCATATAAAAATTAAACTTTATTAACCCTATGCTGCCTATGAAGCTGCCCATGAAGCTGCCCTCATCAAGCTGCCTATTGAATAACAATTTTTCATGCAGCAATACCGTGCTGGCATATTTTCTCCATTTCTAGAAGGCCTGGAAAATTTGTTTCTGTCTTTTAACTTTTATCAGCTATAAAGGAAGCCAGAATTTGGCATTTTTCAGGCTACTCCTAATGCACCATGTCTTTTTTTCATAATGAGTCAGTCGAAATCTTTGTACCGCTGAAATTATTTAACAGACCTCAAAAGTAAAGCTCAAATGCAGTTATGAATTTGCTGACCTTTCAACACATTCAGCAACTGCAGGCAGGCTATTCAGATCAACCACTTTAATCCTATCACATCTAATGTGTCCTCATTAAGAAATTAAAGGGAAATGCCTCCTGTTCTAGTCAGAAACATACTTTAGTATTAAATATGAATGCAGATACAACATGTATATATTATATAGATTTTTTTGTATGTATACATATATATACATACACATACATATAGGAAAGGGAAAACCAGAAACTTGGAAATGTGAAGTACATCACATAACTACCATCAAAACACAATTCATTAACCACTGACATTCAGGCTTAGGAAATAAAATCAGAAATATGTAATAGCTGTAAGATCTGTCTTTCACTTTCTCCTTTTTAAAGCTCTATGAAAGATAAGTGGTTACTGTTGTGTTGATTGCTATTCTCCCTTCAGTTGCCTGTTTAAATTCGGTAATATTATACCTGTCTGTACTTGAAATAAGAACATCTTTATTCTGCTTTGCCTGTTATTGCTTTCCAATATTCTGCTACAGCTGAGAATTCTCAGCTGAAAGTCCCTTTGTGCTCAGTTCCACATAAGCCTCCAGTAAGACACATCTCTCCCATGAAAGTTCATAGACTAAATGACAAACTGACTAAAAAAAAAAAGTTTGAATAAAGTATCATCGGTGTTTTATGGGTAAGGAGAAAGATTAGCAGAAGGAAATGAGACTTGCTCTTCGGTGCACGCACAGCAAAATCAAGAACTGACTTTAGATCTCCTGTTTTCCTACTGCCATCTCTACCAGACCCTCAATCCTATCTTTGATTTAACTTTCTTTTATACTTTCCCCCTCCACCTGCTGTTCAATATCAGGGGTTCAGATTCTACAGAATGACAAGGTGAGCATACAAATGTGCAAGGTTGTGGATGTAACCAAGATAATTAACATGGAGAGGCATGCTCAGCATATTTTTACTTTTTCTCTTCACAGATAACAACTTCCTTGCCTTTGAATTTAAGAACAGGTACTATATAGTATTCCTACTGCAATTAATTGATGAATAAATTTTCCCCCTTGAGTTTCTTCTTTGCCTGGAAACCTGCCACTATGCAACCTAAATATGTATATTCAAAATAAGGAGAAGAATAAAGAGAAAGATAGAAAGGTGGG
>NW_008238833.1:2034438-2041877 GCF_000691975.1 Corvus brachyrhynchos | reverse complement strand
GGGGGAAAGAAGAAAAGAGAACTAGCTGATAGGTGTCAGTTACAGTATTTGTATTCTGAATTTATTCTTGTAACTTCACTTGAAACTCTACAGAAATTTGGTGCTTCAGTAAAAACTGACCTTAGGCACTTTCAACTCAGATGATGATTATTTGCTCAGAAGTTCACTAAAGGTCTGTTTGACTGAGGCAGTATTACAGGAGGTCATACTTTTTTTCAAAGAGGAACAGTTCTTGAACATTTTTTACAATTCATTGTGCAGAAATAAGCTTTCCATCAATATCAACCACATTTTTTCCCATGTACTTCTCTTGCTGGTTTTTTTCATTACTCTTTCTTGAAGATTTTAGAAGAAAATAATACACCTTTTTCAACAATAGAATTCTTCATGCCCTCTATTACAGTACAGCAAAGTTGTGATAGTGTATAATATCTTATTACATTCTAAGATCTTTAATTTTACAGTGTGACAATCTGAGACCAATTACAGCAACACGCAATTAATATTTTCAGAGTGCTTGGGAAATTTAAGTAGTGTATAGGTCCATTGTGCTAGAACCTGAATATATATTGATAAGTTTCTGATTAAGTTGCAGTTTGAAAATGTGAGATAATCATCCAAAGAATGAAACTATGCAAGAAATGTATAAATACATACATGCATACATACATGTAGATATAAAACAATAATTAGAATATGTCTATAAACACTATAAACAGAGAAATACTGTAGTTTTTTTTTGCAAAAGCTGAGATATTGTTCTAATCAGACATATTTGATCCCATAAAAAGTGCCTTCCCCATTGTATTGTTTGTGAAGCATATAAAATTGTACACAGCTATGAAAGCTGTTGAAATATAAGGATTGAAATTTGAAATCTAAAGACTTTTCATAGCTAGCTTTCTGAGGTTAATACATTGAGCACAAACAAGTGAGACAGATATGTGAAGTAATACCTCGTTAAAGAAGTGGAAGGTGCCCTACACTGCAGTTCAGAAATGAGGAGGCATAAAATAAAACAGAAAAAAATTCCAAATGGAACAAAGTATTTTCAACAAACTCAGACATGGCTGTGGAGCTCATTACCACAGGATATAGACAGGAAAAGAGATAGATGGAAATCAAAAGAATGTGGGGAATGTATGTGAATTAGAAGAAGAATTCTATCAGTAATTAATGCTTTTGAAAGCAGGAGAAACAATTCTTCAGGAGTTAAAATGGAACAGGAGTTAGAAAGGAGACTCTTCCTGGTAGTGATTAGCCTCTAATCATCTGTGACAAGGATTTTCTGAAGTTGCTTAGTGGCATAGGAAGCTAATGGACAACATAAAACCCCAGATCTTATCTAGAATGGTGTCTGGTGTTATCATATTCGGAAAATTTAAATTTTTCCTGTTTCTTGTCAGCTACCAGTATATGGTTGGAATTATGATTTCTAAATAATTTATAAACACTAAGATTTTAGTTTTTGTTGCTACAAAGATTGCAGCAACTATTCTTCCTGTTAATTATAGGCTGGATTAAGACAGGGAAGAAAACACAGAGGGCTATACTAAGTACAATGTTTCTTTCTTTTTCATCATCTGAAAGAGTAAATAGAAATATTTTTTGCTAGCTTTTGCTAGCCTACCTGTAGTTTTTTATACCTGCATCATATGCTCCTGCATTTTTTGCCTTTCTTGAGTAAATAGTCCAAGACTCCTCCCTGCAGAACCTCTAATGCCATTCTCACATCCCTCTGTTTGAAGTAGAATAGTATAACAGAAAATAGTAATCCTCATGTATCATTCTTTTGTATAAAAAAATCCAATATTTTTGGTATAATTTCCTAACCCTATTCCTTTCTTATTATAGTGTTTTGTTTGTCTTTCAGCTGCTAAGAAAAGCTAGATCTGTAAAATAGGAAAAACCAAAATCAGTGGGATGAGCTGCTGGAAAGGATGCTGAGTGAGATCTGTTTCTTAAAAAAAAAAGTTTTTAATGGAACAGATAAAAAATTCTTTGGTATATGGCACCACAAAGTATTTACACTGGTGTTTTAGGTTATGTGTGAGCATATCTACACCTTCAGTTGCATAAATTAAGGATAAATATCAGATTCTGCACCTGGGAAAGTGTAACCCTGGATGTACATGTAGACTGGGGGACAAGTGGCTGGAGTGCAGCCCTGCAGGAAGAGATCTGGGGGATTTGGTTGATGGTGAGCTTGACATGAGTCAACAATGTGTCCTGGCAGCCAAATGGGCCAGCAGTGTCCTGGGGTGCATTAAGCACAGTACAGCTCCCTGGTGGAAAGGAGTGATTGCCCCACTACACTCAGCACTGGTGCAGCCTCACCTCTAGTATGTGTGCTGTTTTGGGCTCCATGATAGAAAAATATAAAAATATTAGTTTGTGTCCAAAAGAGGAAGGTGGAGAAAGGCCTAGAAAGTGTGACTTAGGAGTAGAGGCTGAGTATACGGGTTTGTTCAGCTTGGAGGAAATTGAAGGGTCACCTCTTTGCTTCCACCATGAGGGGGAGCAAAGAGGGAGGTTCTTCTTTGCTGTCCCATGATAGGAGGTGAGGGATTTCTTAAATCTGTGTCAGGGGAAGTCCAGATTTGATATTTGGAAAATGTTCTTTACTGAAAAGGTGGTCTAGCACAGGAACAAATTCCCCAGAAAAGTGGTCCATGGCCCTGTCCCTGCATGTCAGTGTTCAAGAAGCATTTGGATAACACTCTTGGGTATATAGCTTAACTTTTAGGTTGGTCTAAGTAGAATCAGGAATTCAACCCCAAGATCCTGGTTGGCCCCAGCATACTCAATGACATGATGAAGTGTTTTCTGAACTAAATTCACTAGGATGAAAGAAGAATGGGAAAAAAAAAGTGGAAACACTGGAGTCTAAATAGACATCTGAACAACATGTTTCAGACAATTGTCAAACCCTTTCTAATCATGATAAAGAGGGAGACTAAAAATGTTTATATTTGAACACTGTTGAGAATAATTAGCATTCTTGTATCAACTTCACCTCCTGTTCCCTCTTCCAAATAACACCTGTTATTCATGGTAAGCTTTATAGAAGTCAATGTTTTCAGATAGCAGCAGCATAAATTCATCTGCTCTTCCTCAGGCTCCATTTCAAGCTTTATTGAAAAAGAATAGGAGAGAGATTTCTTTTTCTTAAATTCCCACATAAGTCTTTCTTCTGCAGAAAAGATCAATCAACTGGCATTATATTACTCTTGATACTGATATCATATAATTGTGTGAGAAAAAAATAAATTCAGCTTTGAACAAGGCCATAAGTCTTCTTGTTCAATTAGTTCCACAGATCTAATGGTTAATGAGATCAGGAAATGCTTGTGCTCCAGAGAGCTATTAATTTGAATAGAGTAAGGGTCATGCCTAGGGCTATTGTATGTTTCTTTGAAAGGAGCCACCTCTTCTCTCTTATTGAAGATGGAAACACACCTTGCTTTGAAATCTGTTAAAACAAATGTCTTTCAGAGGCTGTGGACTTGATCAAGAAAGCCAGGAAATACCTACATAATTTATTTGTATTTTGTTGCATGAGTTGCCCTGACTGATTTAATTTACAGCATTTTTCCTGCACTTCTGGGTACTTTATACTTTGAAAAGATACGTGTTTGCTCAGTAAGCTCATTGTATAGCTGAGGCTGGAAGGGTTCTCGGGAAGACTCTGGTCCAAGCTCCTGCTCACAGCAGGGTCTGTTATGGGCTTAAACCAGCTGGAATTCAGTTGTATCATGAAAGCCTTGAAGGATGGAGACATTGCTCTACCTCTTTTGGCAATCTGTGCCATGGCTTGGCACTTCTCATGGGGAGCAATCTTCTATGCATAGCCACTCTGAACCAGTCACGTGTACACTTGTGCCCATTGTTTTTTATGAGGAGCATGGATCTGACATCTTGGTTACTCAGCATAGGTTACTGGGGGCTCTTGTTATGTTGTCTGAAGCCATCCTGCTCCTTGCTGACAAAGCCCAGCTCCCCTACCCTCTTCTCACTGGAAAAGTGCTCCAGCCCTCACAGTCTCCATGGTGTGCCCTGAACTCCTTCCAGTTCATCAGTGTTTTTCCTGTACGGGGTACCCAACACTGAATATACTGGTACCTTGCCCTCAAAGCCTTTAATGGAAATTCTCAAACTTGTGGGCAAGGTCTTTTTTGTTTGTTTTTTTTTGTTTGTTTTTTGTTTGGTTTTTGTTTTGCGCTTTTTTTTTGGGGTTTGGTTTGGTTTAGTATAGTTTTGGTTTGTTAGTTTGTTTGTTTTAGAATAAAATTTAACATATTTAATTTGTATTTCTGCCATAATCCACTTGATCCTCATCTAAGCCACTTTAAAATCTCAGTTCTACATAAATAAGTGGATTCACAGGAATGTAGTTATGGCTAGTGTTCTCCAGAGAACCTAATATTTACTTTCAGCAGAATCAGGGATTTAAAGTTCTTGTCATATCTTGAAAATTTTCCAACCTTTTTCCTGACTTTTTTGTCATATTAAGGTCCGTGTGTTTGAAAATTAATCATAATTTAATTAATTATAAGGGTTGTATTTCTTGCCACTGTTTAAAGTTCATGAAACAGAAACTGAAAGAAAGGGAATATTGTCTTCTTAAACAAAAATAATATAACTATATATACAATGGGCTAAATTTTGCTTTCCATTTGATCCTTACATTGCAATTAGATGTATGCTGGAAGTTATCATGACTTGAGGGAAGTTATTGTCTCCACGAAATATGGTTTTACCTGTAATGATGCATGAAGGAAAAATATTGTTTTAATCATCTGGTGTTTCCTGAAGTTATCTAGTCCTCATTTTTTGATTTCATGCTTATTCTAAGCTATCCCACCAAAAAAATCAAAGGGAATGATGCAAACAAAATTTAAGTTCATGAAAAGCACTTGAGTGTCAAGATTCTCAACATTTTGTAATTTTTGTTTTTATTGTTCGGAAAAGCTGATTTTCAACCTGTGGTATAAAAATAAACTGCAAAAAGCTAGGGTTGTTCTTTTTTTTCTTTTTAACACACTAAGAGATAGACTTGGAAGATATAGTAAGAAAAGAGAAGGTTTTTTTACCCTCATGAATGTGTGAAATGTAAATAATGGGACTGTGAGCTCAATTTCACGTTGCATCATTTTAACATTAACATTAATCTAATGATTTGCTCTTGATTTGGCATTCAGAATGGAGATTGCTACCATGGTCAGAACAATGCTGCGAGGGCATGATTTATATTCTGAAATGGGTAATTTGCAGCAAGGGAAACAAGTGGCAATTATAATAATTTGACAGACAATATGTATACAGATTTTTTCTTCTTCAAAACCAATATATTAAATCTGTTTTTTGTTCATTAAATAGTCTACAGTGCAAATTCCACTTTATTTGAAATAAAACACTAAGAAAGTTGTGTATTTACTGTTTAGTATCTTCAAAAATAATCCAACAAATTTGTTTTTTGAGGCAATTACTTTTGTCCATGCTTTTAAATCCTTGTCAAAACTAGGCTTGTCTTTGGGAAAGGAAAAAAAAAACCCAACAATCAATATAATCCAAATGGCCAACAAATTTATATTGAATGCAGCATTTTAGAATAAACACTTTTATATGTTGTTTAAGGTTTTTTAATACCCACACGACACCTAAAATCAATACTTTTTACCTTTGCCCGTAACAAAAATAATAAAGACATCCATGCTTCATGGTGTAGTCAAGTCAGACGAACACAAGACTAATGCAGACATTCATTTCAGCTTTGCCGTGCTCCCTGTCCAGGCAGGCAGAGTACAAAGCAGCTGGGAAGTGTTTGAACTGGTCTTATCATGACAGCTGCTTAGGAGTACAAGGTACAGTCGTGACATTAGGTATAATAGATGCAGAATAACCACAAAAAATGTTGCAAAGCATTTGCCAACATGCACAGCAAATGTTAGTTCCTTTCAAACACCTGAAAACTTAAAGCCGGGCTTGTCTATTAACTGATGGTCATATCAAATATAATTGTATGCCAACAAAGTGATTTGTTTCTTGTGCTTAATACAGGAGGCAGCATTCTGAAAATTGTTTTCAAGAATGTGGTGTTTTGGTGCATCTTTTAAAAGCTTTGACATCCAAAAAATAAATATCAGTATTTTAAAAGCCAAGTTGGTCATCAGGACACTATTTTTAGAGCCTAACAAACATGTTTTACTTTCAGCTTAGCTGGTGAACCTTACAGCTCCTGAACTTGCTGTAACTGTATACTCTTAAAGCTTCCAAGAAGGCTAAATATTCTAAGGTCTTACTGGCTTGTTTCTGTTAAAAAAAGAACAACACACTTCCTGTAATGCAATCTGTACTGTTTTGTTAGTTAATAACCGAAAGAGAAGAAGTAAATCTAATTTAGATCTCATCACAAGGATTTTTCCTCTTAGATCATGAAAACCTTTAGATTATGTGTGATGGCTTTTGCTTCACTAACAAAAAAAGAGCACTATGAAATATCCCCTATCAGTGCAACTTTACACCTGCTTTCCTGAGTGATCTTCTAGACATAATTGCTCCAAAATAGAGATTACTGCAGAGATTTTTCCCAATTAATTATTTTCAACTAGAGATTTTGCTATTTCTGTTCAGAAATACAGTAGATGTGATTTTGATTAAATGGATGTTAGAGATCACTTCTCTCGAATTTGTACAATGTTTCCAGGACATTATTCAGATATTCTAATTTTCTTTATTTACAACTCCACCCCAAATAATTATAATTTATTTTATTTCTATAGTTCTATTAAAACCATACTTTCAGATTTGACAAATTACAATGCGTCCTGATTCTGTGACAGCAGCTACTTTTTTGTCATTTTTTTCCTGCTTTCTAATATTCTTCATACCTCCTGGTCTGCATTGGTAGAATTTGTGTACAAGTAGAAGCCAATGCCTTTTAAAATTGGTCAGCATATTTAAATTGTGATATTTTTCACATATTTTCCCAGGAGGTGGAACCGCCCTACATTTCCAGTGTGATAATTTTGATAAGAGATAAAGTAATAACACTCTGATAATATGTTATTGTTTAATGTCCTATTCCTAAATCCTCATGTCTCAAATATTGAAAAAAAAAGAATGAAAAAAAAAAAAAAGATGAGTGGAAAGAAAGGAGTAGTCCTGATTTACCAAAATCTGAATATCAATCTAATATCGATATCCAACTGAGACAGACAAAAACTCTCTAACAGTTTAGAGTTAGAAAGTGCATGTTTTATTTGGCGCCAGGCACTGAGTGGGATAGCTCCCTAAGATGCAGGGCCCCAATTCAAGCAAACACAAAGCTTTTTATTTACAAAAATTATGAATATCCAAAATACAAATGCATATTCATAACATTAACACCTCCCATTCTCTGTTTCATATGGAAATGAGCTTAAATGTCATTAAGCATG
>NW_008238833.1:1995338-2034090 GCF_000691975.1 Corvus brachyrhynchos | reverse complement strand
TCTAGCTGGGCCCAAATTCCTTCCTATTCTAACTAATTTCAACACAGCTAGCCTATAACTAAAATCTTTATGTTTCTTCTAAATCTATGTTTCAGTCCTCCATTATTTACTGCAAATATTATTACTGAACAATGTCCTCTTGTGATAGTTCAAGTTAGTCAAACTTTTGGAGCTGCCAACCTTGTAAAAATCTCTCTTTTTTTTGGCATAGGAAAATTCATATTTTCTTGGACCAAAAGCTTTGGTCAACAGACCAATTGTTTTGGAGACCAAGGTCGTTGAAGACACTCCCAACACTCTGCTCAATTTTTCATTAATTGCCTCCCAAAATCCCAGAATGCTGTAGATAGTATGATTCAGAGTTCATTTATTTGACCATGGTAAATGGTCAAAGAAAATGTTAAAAATCCAAGAGCTGGTCAAAGACTGAGAAAATCATTTTCCTGTGAGACAGCACAAGAAAAGTAGAAATTTACTCAAAGAAATAAACAACTTTTTGTTATTAAATATCACTTAGAATGGAAAAGGCTGGCAAGTTTTCTTTGTCCAGCTTATCTCAATTTTAGGCAAGCTTTGTAAAACGAACTTTTACATGAAATAGCTATCGTAAAAATTTTTATCTGTGCAGTTCTTCACAAGCTGGAATAATGCTGTTGCCATGCACTGACAGCCTCATCCCATGCTTCTAGCTGTGTCCTATCCATCTCATGTTGGATGCTGCCATAAAAGCAGCACAGCAAACCCAGCTTGCTGCCTGCTGTGCTCTTTCCTTCACAGAACATTTTCTGCATTTTTTTATAAAGAGTCTTCATTTGAGAATTTGGATTCCAGTCATAGAAAGATCATTATGGCATTACCCTCACAGGTAACTATGACAGAACAAGTAGCTTCTTGGTGTATTTTTATTCTGGGAAGGTTTCTTCCAGTTGAGAAGCACCATTCTTTCTCTTTGTGATGCAGACCAAATGCAACAAGTCAAAATTAATGAATCACACAATGCAAAGTATATCCAGATACTGAACGGGAGGTCCAAGCTATGTAAGCAGTTATCACAGACATTTTTGTAAACAGTCAGAATTAAATTCTTTAACTGAGATAAACATATCCCATAATTATTATAATCTGCTTAGTGTCAAGAGCAACTGCTTATCTGCAATCAGCCTGGCTAGTTGCTTACATGGTTATATTCCCCTGGCTAGGCCATTCTTTTATGCCAGAATATTGAGAGGTATCACTGAATCTTTTCTCAGCATGTGTAAATTCTGAAATGTGCTGAAAATGAAGACTTAAGCTAGAATTTCCTAGACTGAAACTGGACGTAGGTATCTTACCAAAAGTGGTACTTTTTATAACAAACAAATTTAGAAACCCTTTTTGGAAACAGAAAATCCTGTGCTCTAGATTTAGAAGAGTTCCACATTATATAAAAACCCCTTAGTAAAGCGTATTATCTTTGCAAAATTACTGTATCTCTTTGGGTGCTTGAAGCTTTTGTGATATGGAAACTTATGCATAGGATTGCTGCAGAGTAAAATCTGGAATGTATGTTGGAACATTATGGGTCCTAATGCTGAAAAGAAAACTGTCAAATAAAACCAAAACAGATCTAGTACAAAGCAGAAAAAAGAGACAGTGCCTGTATTATTTGAAAAACTTCAGAGGTTTAGTTTGCAATTTTACAGGTTCACAAAATACATCTTTATGTGTGAACTGACAGATTGACACACTGAACAAAATCCTGAGATTGGAAAAAAGGCACAAAAATGAAAGAGAAATGTAACAATAGAACATCAAAACTTCTAAATATTGTGAAAAATCAAATGCCATGCAGAGGTAGGTGTAGATTTATTGCATAATATTGCCATATTTTGAAACACAAGATTATAAATATTATGCGTATGCACAGAGTTCAGGTATTTGCTTTAATAAAAGACTTCCAGTGTGCCGCTGTGTCATAGAATCATAGAATATCCTGAGCTGGGAAGGGACCCACCAGGATCATCAAAGCCCAGCTCCTGACCCTGCACAACACAGCCTGAAGACTCACACCATTTGTCCGAGAACATTGTCCAAACACTTCTTGAGCTCTGTCAGCCTTGGTGCTGTGACCACTTCCCTGGGGAGCTTGTTCCAGTGTCCAACCACCCTCTGGGAGAAAAACCTTTTCCTGATATCCAGCCTAAACCTCCCCTGACACAGCTTCAGGCCATTCCCTTGGATCTTGTCCTGGTCACCAGACAAAAGAAATCTGTACCTGCCCCTCAGCTTTCTCCTGTGAGTTCTTTTATGCCAGAATATTGAGAGGTATCACTGAATCTTTTCTCAGCATGTGTAAATTCTGAAATGTGCTGAAAATGAAGACTTAAGCTAGAATTTCCTAGACTGAAACTGGACGTAGGTATCTTACCAAAAGTGGTACTTTTTATAACAAACAAATTTAGAAACCCTTTTTGGAAACAGAAAATCCTGTGCTCTAGATTTAGAAGAGTTCCACATTATATAAAAACCCCTTAGTAAAGCGTATTATCTTTGCAAAATTACTGTATCTCTTTGGGTGCTTGAAGCTTTTGTGATATGGAAACTTATGCATAGGATTGCTGCAGAGTAAAATCTGGAATGTATGTTGGAACATTATGGGTCCTAATGCTGAAAAGAAAACTGTCAAATAAAACCAAAACAGATCTAGTACAAAGCAGAAAAAAGAGACAGTGCCTGTATTATTTGAAAAACTTCAGAGGTTTAGTTTGCAATTTTACAGGTTCACAAAATACATCTTTATGTGTGAACTGACAGATTGACACACTGAACAAAATCCTGAGATTGGAAAAAAGGCACAAAAATGAAAGAGAAATGTAACAATAGAACATCAAAACTTCTAAATATTGTGAAAAATCAAATGCCATGCAGAGGTAGGTGTAGATTTATTGCATAATATTGCCATATTTTGAAACACAAGATTATAAATATTATGCGTATGCACAGAGTTCAGGTATTTGCTTTAATAAAAGACTTCCAGTGTGCCGCTGTGTCATAGAATCATAGAATATCCTGAGCTGGGAAGGGACCCACCAGGATCATCAAAGCCCAGCTCCTGACCCTGCACAACACAGCCTGAAGACTCACACCATTTGTCCGAGAACATTGTCCAAACACTTCTTGAGCTCTGTCAGCCTTGGTGCTGTGACCACTTCCCTGGGGAGCTTGTTCCAGTGTCCAACCACCCTCTGGGAGAAAAACCTTTTCCTGATATCCAGCCTAAACCTCCCCTGACACAGCTTCAGGCCATTCCCTTGGATCTTGTCCTGGTCACCAGACAAAAGAAATCTGTACCTGCCCCTCAGCTTTCTCCTGTGAGGAAGTTGTAGACAGTATTAATTTAACATTTGCAATGTTGGGAGTTAGAACATGTGCACATGAATTAGTCTGGAATATAGTTCCACAACTGGATAGCCCTAAATTTGAACTTTAGTTCATATACAGTTGTTAGAGAAAGTCACTGCCCGTGTCATTACCAGGAAAGCAATTACCAGGAAAGTTGCATGTAAAAACTGGCTTGAAGTGCTCCTTTATCACAGTCATTTCAAGATGTTACTTGCTTTGAAGATTCTAGAAATTCACCAAGACAGCTGAGATCACAGAAACTCTTGGTGATGGATACATAGAAATTTCAGGAAGTCAGTGAGACAGAAAAGAATGTTAATCCAGTAATTCACACAATAAAGTTAAATAGCATTAGGTATCTTCCCATGGATCTCAGCAGTAGACCTACTGGAAAGAAAAAAAAAAGAAAAACACCGTACAAAAAACCCCAGAAAAATTGGTGGAAAAAAAACCCCTATTTTTTAGATTTGATAATACACCAACATTTTTACTGGGTACTGCAGAGGAAAAACATTGGAGACATAAGGTTTGAAGGCCCTCAGAGTGAAAATGTGATGAAAGTGAATTGTAAGCATGATGAGGTCTAAGTGATACTTCCAGAGGTGAGTAGGCTCAATGCATGAATGTAACATATTTTAAGTTTTTATCTGGTTCTGAGGAGGTGTGTGAAATGTGGAAAAGAGTCAGCAGGCAAAGGGAAAGGCTAACCCCAAGTCTTTCTGTTTCACATCCCAAATTGCATATCTTTCCTCCATCTCGTTTTTAAAACAAGTGTTTTAACTTGTAGAGTCATTTGCATAATAAATGTTGGCTTCTCACTGGTGTAAAAAGAAGGCTGCTAGCAAAGGCACTCAGCTTAGAGTATTTTGTATCTAAATATCTGTCTCAAGAATCTAGTCGTTATATTTGACCTGATGAAGCAGAAAGCCTGTGACTGAGTACAGAACTGTGATCAGATATATCAAACTTAGTGCTTTCCCTATTGAATCATTCTTCTTTTTCTTTTCCAGGCATACTCAAGTTTGAAAGTTTTCCTCTAGAGCATCTCTGGGGCATGCTTTGTTTTGCAATTCACAACTCTGCTTGTGAAGTAAATACCAATAAGTCTCATGCCGAGCTTATAAAACCTTTGCCTGGCAGCACGTACAACAGCTTTGTTGCTCTCCTGCACTGCTCTGTCTACATTTTCTAACCTTCACCCAGCACTTCTAGACATGTAAGGCTGGTTTGATCTTCATCTGCATTCAATCTGTTCTCATTCTTAGCAGAGCAGGAATCACTGAGGGATGCCAGCTATTGTGTGCCTTTTGTGAAAGGGACATATGCCTACTAAACTCGCTTAAAATGATTAAACACTTTTTCACATGTTTTAATCTGAGAATAGGATTTTGCATATATACCTCGACAAGTTGAAATTTTTTTTTTGTATTTTTTTTTTTCTTACCAGGCAAGAGAGGGACTGTTTTACATTTTACAATTAATATAACTTACTTTGAGACTTTCTATCATTATACCCTTTGGTCTCTAAGTGATTCCTTTAAACTTTAAAAGAAAATTGTTCCTTTTTCTGTTTCATATTGAGAATAAAAAGAAAAGGATGAAAAATTGGCCTCTCTTCATCAAACTCTTTTTCTTTTGTACCTTTCTTTCTCTAGTGATTGAACTTTCTTTTGTGATCAGACAGTTCTCTGATTAATTGCTTTGACTTCTCTCCACCTATTGTGTACATTACTTGCATAAAAAAAAGAAAAACTAAAGCCACAATTAGGAAAATGATAGGTTTCTAAGGTCATCTTCTTTTTCTTGCATGTATAAAAGGTAACATTAAAATATGAGTTGCTTTGTGTTATTGTTCCATAATAGTCTGCAACATTTGTTGTTATTTTAAATAGATTTTTTAAATAATCACTTGCTTGAGGAAACACACAAGAAAAATAGTGTGTAGATGCTAAGACAGTGTAGCACATTAAAGAAGTGAAAAACTTATTGTATAACCTGCCTATTGTCTACTCTGCTGTTATTCTCCAGAGAGAATTCTCCTTCAGTGTTTTCCATTTTACTATAATGAGATTATATAGTGATTCGGGATACAGACTTCTTCAGTCTCTCTGTTATTTTCCCTCTGGGGTTGTCACTCATGTCAGTATTTTTAGATCACTGCAGACATGATATTTGTTTATAAGTGTATTTGGATATGTATGCATGGATATGTGTTTATATGCAGAGAGACAATCTTGAGAAGTACAGATATTAGAGACTGAAGAAAACATAAACATTAAAATGATACATTTTTCCTGTTTTAATCTCACAAAGACATTCTTAAATGATGAATGCTTACAATTCTTCCTGAAAGTCATCTTGCTTACAGTTACATCCATGCTGACTGCAGGAAGTCACATCCTCAGCAGGCTAAATTGGCATCTCTCTGTCAGTAACCGCAGAGCTACACCAGAGGACAATCTGTCCCTGTACAAGCATAAATCATACAAGGACTAATTTTCCTTTGTCTTGAACCCAATATAGTACATAGCATGTAGGAAAGAAATGATAAAGAATGAGTGAAACTCACTAAAATCCTAATGGCCAATGTTTGCAGGTAGAAATGAGCAGTCTCCGTTCATGGTTCTGAAGAATTAGGTCCAAATTAAATAGAATCAGATAAGAATAAAAATAGACAGAACCATAAAATAAAATCAACAAAAAGCTCCAAAAAATAATAAGATTTTATCTCCAGGAATTTGTTGTTAGACAAAGCTCTGGACAGAATTACCAGAAAAAGTTATTACCTGGTTGCTTTCGTACCACATATGTAGGGCTCTCTTTGGTGCCTGAATAAAGCTTTAACCTTACTGATATAGACTCTACTAAAAACCCCTAGTGAATGAATTGTATGTGTGAGGTCATGGGGGTTACAGTAGCAGAAATATTTTAGAAAAGTCGTGGACTGGTTACTAGTCTCTATATCTAGCTAGGCATTTGCTGCACTACCTACCTTTGTTTCCAAAATTGCTCCATCTGGAAGTAGGGCAAGCTTGTTAAGTGGAGGACTGATTTGAACAGAGCCAGAGGAAGTTTTAGTTTCAAGTGACTTGACTCCACACCAAATGTCAAATGTATATCTTGGTTGAGTTTCATACTGCAGAAAAACAAACAAACAAACAATCAAACAAAAATCCCTCCCCCATGAGAAAACTGTTGATGACCAGAAACAAATCTGAATCAGTCTCTTAGTCAAGTTCTGCACAAAGTTGCACACATAAAGCTCTATTTGGAGTTCTGGAATGTAATTATAATTAGGACTTCAAAACACCTTTTTCATTGAATTCAGAGCTTAAATTGTGCAATTTATTTGCATTTGAGATAAAAAGAGATGCATATTTTGTATGTTGGAATTAGATTTGTAGAAGCAAAAGCTCATTCCCAATGGCAAATATTACTAAATCCAATTCCAGTTATGAAAGACTAAATTGTTTTTTAAGTGTGAGCCAGCTCTCTTAATAGGCTTTCAATATTAATCCTCTAATGTTTATTGTTTCTTTACTTTCTAGAGGTTATGATAGAATGGATGAACCAGGAAAGTCTGAATTAGATTTAAACTAGAGTTTAGTGTTAAGAATTGGAATAACCTGGCATGAGATTTTCAGTTTAGATTTAATAGGGTTAAAATTGTGGCTGTAATTGTAGACATATTTCTTCCTAGGCAACACAGGATTTAGATGAGCTTAGAGGTCTTAGACTACCTTTCATATTAGACTTCTCAATATCAAACTATTTTTGAAAGTTTTTGGTGTGGTAGTACTCAGAAAATACCTTCACTCATACATTCTTGACAGAATCTTGCTGAATAGAACAAAAAAAAATTACATTTTTAAATCTTACATTTGACAGGGCAAACAAAATTATAAATAAAACACCAGAAAATTCAATTTGGCCCTTAGTTTACACAGCAATGGCAGACACAGGAATGTCTGAGTAGACCAGTAGCAACCCTAAAATGTAATGCACTGGTGCCATGTGGTGTGGTCTAAATGGCAAGGAGGTGGAGAAAAAAATTCCCTTTACCCTACAAGTTCTGTAAACATGTTTCAGTATGAACCAGATGCTTTTTGGAACATGAATACCAATTTTAAGAAGATAAAGTCGATACCATTGCAGTCGAGAAAACAGAAATTTTAAGGTCTGTATCCACACTACTTTCTAATAATAATTAAAAAAAAAGATCGTAGACATGAAATTTAAGGTTTTTTGCAGGTGTATATGGCTTATCAGGGTGTAAATATAGTTCTTTTTTGAGAGAGAAGCCTCTGAAATCTCTAAGTTTTCCAGGTTCTTCAGGCTACTAGCAATCTTTCTCTGATCCAGCAAAATTCTCCTTGTACAGATGTTGACTCATATATAGGGTTAAAACTATGGTGGTTAAAATTAAGCACGTATGTAAATGCTTTGTTATAGCAGTCTCCTGTACGAACCAGTTCTCTATCTCTGGCATCGCCATTGATGAGTTGTGCCAAAATGATGCTAATTAGAACTGCTTCACAAACTGTAGGAGAGTATACAGAAAGCCTTCAGAATTTAGTATACCTTGAACAACTTCATTCATTATTAACAACTATTTGCCACTGAAATGATATGAAAACTGAGTAACGTCAATAAAAATGCAACTCCCAAACTCAGTCTTTTCTTTGGTGATACTGAGTATCCTGCCTTTTTCATGGGCCAGGTACACCATGCCTACAGCAGATAGGCCTGCTCCACTCAGGGATACTCCAGCATTTCCAGAGACACTTTCAGAAATAATGGTCAAATAAACCTTCATAAAACATGACACAGCAGTGTGGAATAGTCTTTCTGTGTGTTTCTGCTATTGTGGCCATGCACTTACTCTTAAATTTGTCCACTTTTTGCAAAATACTGTTGGGGCTTCAGTTACACATTTTCCATAGATCTACACACAGCTGGTCTGTGCAGAGCACAGGAGTAAATACATCCTATGCACTGACCTCAACTTCCCTATCCAGTCATCAAATTTAATGGAATTACAGAATGTACAGAATTACATGAGCCAGGAAGAGAAATATCATGTTGTCTTTTTCACTTCAATGTCTAGTTGTGTCTGATTAACTGGTTTGGATTTTGCTCCAAATTTAGAGAAAACATTAAAGAACATGGATTGAAACAGCAGCTGGAACACAGGTTTTTCAAATGCAAGCTACCACTCAACCCATAGTAGCTACAGAGACAAGAAAACTAGAAAGCACAACACTAAAATGCCCAGGCTCTGCTTCTCCATCCTCAGTGGACTGTCTTTGCTAGAAAAGAGAGACTTCGAAAAACCTTTCTGCAGCTAGGAGTACTTCTGATCTTTAAGGTTATATTGTGTTAGTGTCAGTTTCACTGCATTTCTTCTGGTCTCTTTGGTAAATATCATCCAGTTCTGCTGGTCTATTGCTGCTGGATTCCCAAATTGCTCTATAATTTCTTCTTTATGGACTTCAGTGTCTGTTAAGGCTACACAAGAGAAAGGCCATTGGAAATTGAATTGTCCTGCTATCCAGATTAATAAAAGCCTTAATAATATCTTCCTGCAATGTCCATTCAGTTGTTGTTTGTCTTTAAATCTATAAAAAATTAAAAAAAAGATAGAATCTACAACAGTCCACCTTCCATGCTGTTGTAATTTCACTTTTTCATGAGAGTAAAAAGAGAAGCAAGCACACAGTCAGCATGATTTTTTCATCCTCAAACCATTAAAATTATAATAATAAAATCGAATCCTCTTCATTTTTGTTGTAATTTTCACGTCTTCATTTTAGGCAGGCTGACACATTAAATACTCAACATATGTGATCTAAAATAGGGTAAAGGACAATGAATTCACCAATAAGATTTGCAGGAGCATAGGGCTAGAAAGTCAGATGCAACCATTAAAAGATTAGAGTGAAATAATCTGTGTTACCTCTTGAAATAATCTGAAACCTGCTTTGATCTGCTGTTGTGCAGCAGCTCCTTGCTGCCAGGACACAAGCTAGCTAGTTTCAAAATGTGCTGAATATATAAAAAAATGCAATATTAATGCATCTATATACCTGCAAGTGATTATACACAATTGCTTTTCTGCATCATCTCTCCTCTGTGTACAAAACCTCTTGCTCTGTTTCTAGAGCAGAACATCATTCATAATTTCCATGGATCAGACACCAAGGGTATAATGAGATGGACACATATAACACAGAAATAAAAGGTACAATAAATACCTCCAAATGTGAGTGGTTAAACATAAATATACCTAGGAAATACACCATGTTGGATTTGAGATTAAGTAGTAACTCTTTACTTTTCAACTCTTGGAAAAAGGAATGTTTATTTGAAACTCGCCTTGGGAAGGGGAATGAATGAAAGCACATCTGTAGACATTAAAGTTTATTTTCATTTGTTTAGGAAAAATGCATCTGGTTTATATGAAGTACAGGAATCTGGCCTATAGGGAAATATTTCAGAAGTCTATGACATTTTTAAGAGTCAATCGCTACAACAAAAAGGCTAAGCCTAGACTTGCATAGACCAAGAATTCTGGGATTTTTCCTTAGTAATTATTAGTTCTCTCTCTTTCTTAGCAAATTTTGTTCTGAGAGTATCTTAGTCTTAGTTTGGTGCTGGGCCCAGACAGATACACTGATACAGAAAATAAAGCACAGAAAAATGTTATCATGCCTTTGTCTTTTTCTTTCTCTCTTTCTTGCCAGTCCACTTCCTTCTGCCTTTTCTCTCTGACAATAATGTGAAGAGCAGAATATTTTTTGACAACATGAAAGTCTGTTTATCCACCTGGTTCATGCTTGCCCCTCATGTTTGGGATGGATTTGCTTCTGGTCTTCTCCCTTGAGTTCCTCCCTGTAAAAAAGTGCATACAGCTAATTCAGAAGAATGTAGGTAAACATCTGTAACAACAGCATTTTCTCTCCCTGGAGGAGACCAGGCTCACTTTCTGGGACAATGTAAGCTTCTGAAAGTTTAGGTCACAGGTAATTTTCCTGACAGTTCTTTGTGCAAATGGGAAAGGAGAAGAAAGAGGTCAGAGGAGTGATGGGAAAGTCCTGGAAATCAGCAGAAAAAAGAAAGAAGGGAGGGACTGATACATATGAAATATCTGTCTTAGAACTTTTTATTTTTTCCCCCTTGCTCAAATATTATTATATTTTTAAATGAATGATCGTATATATCTTTTAGGCAGAAACAGATACCAAACAGCATGTGATTAGACAGAGAAAGACATTCCAAGAACATTTAATGGATTGGCTATTAGAAATAATGAACACTGAAATAAGTATCAAAGACTGTGTCACTTGTAAACTTGAGCTGTACAAAGTGATCTGAAGGGGAGTGAGTGAAATTCACTGACAATTCACGTGTCATATGGTCAGCCGAAAAGGTGATAGAACCTTTTTGTATTTCTAAAAAATCAATTCATTGAGACATAGAAAGCTCTCCCCAAATAATAAATACTGTCCAGAAAAATGCAAAAAATATCCTAGTCTCAGAATAACTGAGTTCATGAATAAGTTTTTAAATTTCTTTAAGATTACTGCCAGATATAAATAACATTTTAGATCTTATTTTTGAAGTAAGCAAGTAATTGGAATTGAATTTCTTATTAGGAAAAAGAAAATCTAAGATCTAGGTCCTTCCAAGGATCTAACTGAAGGACCATTCTTCTGAGTTTTAGATTCATGAAAAAACATTGGAAGGAATTATTATTGCAACAATGACTGATAAAGAGCTTCTTAGTAGGAAGAATAACAAAGTCAATGCAGGATACAGGCATGGCTGTCCTTCTATAGATCATGTAAAGATGGGATTGATGATGTTTAAGATGTTCTGTATATTCCTTTTTTTCTATGTTAAAATACTCTTTGAAATACCCTCTCTTCTTAGCTGGTCTGTTAGTTGCTTGTTGCATTATGCTGATTCTGTGTGCTTTTACTACCTTTAGCAAAATCTGTGACAGTTTTACCATAGTTTTGATAAACTCTTCTTGGGTGGTAGCTGCTACTGAAATAGCATGGCAAAGTGATATGCAATTGAAAACAAACTCATGCACCAAACAAAAAGTTCTGTTATCTACTAAGAAGTCTTGTATTCTATGAACTTGTATCGTCCGGCTGACTCCATTTATGAATGAATGAAATTAAAGCTTCCACTGGAATCCACATATTCTTAGGCATCAGGAAATGGTGGGGCAGGGAGGGAAGCAATGGCTTTATAAAATTTCAGGAGTACTGAAATGTAGGAGACTTTTTTGGTTTTTTTACAGTGAAGATTGCACATGACAGAAGTACATGGACTGAGGAATAGATTCTCTCTTTTAATAAGGTGTGAAGGTCTACCTGAATTTTTCTCCAAAACTAGGTCATTTGTAATAGAGCTTTCCCATATTGATTCTCCAATGTCTTACGTGGCAAGTGCTCCTGCCAGATATTTTCTCTCCATGGAAACTTGTGTATTTTCATGTATTTTATTTCAACAAGTTTGAATGTTGATGCAGCTGAAATTGACAAAGAGTTTGAAAATTGCTAAGGACTTACAGAGTTAACACCTATGCATACTGAAACAGAATGATCATATATAATCCTTATTCCCACAGGAATCGAAATTACAATTTTTTTTTTTTTTTTAATGAGATAGCAACTGTGTCTGGAAGATACAGGATTATATGTGTTAGAAATTAAAATGCATGTAGATGGTGGATCTACTAATTAATTTTGTTAAAATAGAGGTTATATGATTATGCTTTTACTTGGACCATTCATGCTGTTCATGGACTAAATAATACATGCGTTTTGGCAACGATCTGAACACACAATATGCTGCAAAGCAATAAATGCACATAACTTTACATCTCCAACATCCCAAATTAATTGTCATAACAGAAATCTGAAAAATGATATACAAATATATGACAAGTAAGCATACTCTTTGGAGGATTTGAAACAATTCCCCAGGCACTTTTATTTCTTCGTTAGGACTGAATACATAAAATCCCTTGGCGTACTTGCATTAAAACTTCTTTGGACTTTAATGACGATTATTTTTCACACAGAATTTGAGACTCCCAGAATGAAGGAAGATCTAGATTGTCCTTAGTCAGCTATACAGCTTGTACCTTTTGGTCTTCCTCTATTAATAAAAGGCCTCTGACATATTTTCTGTGCTGAAGAATATGAGAAAGAGAAAATAAATACAGTGAAGAGTAAAGGACAGGGTCTTGGTGTGCTCTTTGAAGAGCTGTTGTATTTCTAAAACTAAGAGTTGTTTTCTTACAAGGTCTTTCCAGTCTCCATTAATCATTTCTTTAGCTAAATCTGCCTGTTAGCATATTTCTAGCTGCCATTGCATGCTCCAAGCAGTTTCTGTAAACAGACCATGCATTTGTTTTTGACAGAGGTTGGCCTTAAGACAAAATCATCCATTCAAATCAATAACCATCATGTAACAATTGTTGACTAAGCCAATGCCTTCTCCTTCAGAAGAAAAATCCAGTGGGAATGCAGTATAAATTTGCTTTTACATCAGGACTCAGCTATATGATTCCGCTCTGTCTCTCTCCACCTTGTGGTTGTTTCTTATCATTGCAGTCAATTATTTCCGGGCTCAAGCTGAACGTTATTGTTTCCTTGTGTATAAATAAAACATTTAAGGATGTCATCTTTTTTCCATTAAGTTATCTATCTGCTAGCTTTTATAGCTGAAATTTATATTTGACAAATTAATTTTAGCAGAATAACTTTTTCTGTCTTGTCCAGGAAAGGACAACTGTAGGATACAACATGCTTAGAGCTTTCCATATCGTGTCAGATAGACTTTCTTTGTGACTCTTTTTCTTGAGGTCTCAGGTAAGGGAACCTTAAAAACAGGATGGATGATCAGAAAGCAGCCTTCAGTGTTTTCTCTATAAATTAAATTCTGTAATATTTAAAAAGAGGAGGAAAAAAAAAGATTTTGTAATCAAATACAGAAGACTGTTCCCACCCCCATTTTCACAAAGTTCAAATTGGACTGGATCAACAAAAGGCCAGTTCTGATTATTGCTGTGCTTAATTTTAAAGCTAAGTATCTAGTGACAGCATAGGTTTAGGTGTTTTTGCTACCTCTGTAGCTCAGAGAGAGGTAATACTGTGAGTCAGTCATCTGAATGCTGGGGAAGCCAACAGGTTCATCACTTAGATCACAGCTAACACTGGAAACAGCAGTATGTTCTTAATGCCACCTCACAAACGTGAGTGCTACATCTTCCTCTGGAAGCAGGACTTTGTCTTTAGTTGAGATTCACATTTATTTCTGGACTCTCTCATGTACTTAAATCATATTTATTCCTTAAAAAAAGATAAACTAAAGATTCTTCATTTCATTCAGTATATGAATAATTAGCTGACTAGAGTTGGAAGACCAGCACGTGTCATTCACGAGACTTTTGATTTTAGAAGGATGAAGCAGATGTCATCTCACTCCATGTGGTTAATATGCTCTCTTGTTTTCACTTATAAACTGGAAACATCAACCTCACTCTAGAGCCTAGTAGTTAAAGCCTTTGGGAAGAAAAAAAAGAAACCTGGAGGCCCTTCATTAATATAATCAATACTGAATATTAAAGTATTCCCAAAGTGGAGCACCTGGTCATTTTTGTCTCCCCGATGAATCCATCAACCATTATAATCACACTCCTTCTGTCTTCTGTGCCAAATGAATGTGCATCGATCCCATGTAAAGTGGAATGATTTGAGCTTAAGGGGGAAAAAAAAAAAAGCAAAAGCAGTTTCTTTCCCTTGACTTCACCTCTGTGTGGCCATTAGGGAGCACACATCCACAGGATGCATGTATTCCAGGACCAGAACAGCTAACTCACATAACACACACTTTTTCCATGTGTCTCTAAGTAAAAGCTGACCGAGGAAGGGATAGGATGTTCCCAGCTTTGTTTTTTTCTGGAATCAAACTACGCTGAGTATTTGCTGAGGAAGCAAACAGAAACCAGCCCTGCTGGTGACAGAGGCAGGAATTTAGGCTATGAAATGGGACATGACTAAAACATGAATTAGACCTGGAACTTGTCAGGCTTACCATGATTCAGGTCAGGTGAGGAGTGGGTTTTTAGGAGTAAACATCCTCTGAGCATCTGCAGTAACAAATAGCCATCTAGTTCAACACAACACTATTGTATGCTATTACGCAAGATACTCAATCAGTGCAAGGGTTTTTTTCCCCTTAATTAGGATCTCCTGTACTTCTTCCTATGCCTGTAACTTGTGGCTGTTTTTCTTCCCAAATAAAAGCTTCACAAGGCTATCAGTCATGCAGGTTTTCTAGCAGGTGAGTCATTAATAATTCATTTTTATGAGAGTGACCATTGCTGTGAGACAGCCCCAAGAGGATTTCCAAAGGACCATTTGGTAATAAATATTCAGCAATTTGTAATGTTTAGTTCTGAGTCATGTCCCAGTACCCATCAATGGCTGGACGTGTCCACTGTCCATACATAATATCCCCTTTCACCATCATTTAATGACATCAAAATCATGCATTGCACCATCTTGAAACAGAAAACCAGCAGATTTTTAAAGTCACCTTGTCAACTCTAAGACTACGCTTCAGCCTTGTAAGTCCATAAACTCTCTTTAAATGCTTATTAAAGATTATAAATGATGTTTCTACTTCAGTGGAGCCGCTCTCATTTACAGTTTAAGATGATTTGGTTCATTATTTGCAAATTCAGGTGATATAGAATGGAAAGTTAAGTGGAAAAATGACAGTGGTAACAGCAAGCATACTCTTAAAAGGATAAAAATGATAGTTGGGAGGCATTTCCAAACCTAACCCCACACTGAGTTATCGAATTAGATGGATTTATAATCTAGTCATAGGTTAGTTTGTTTTAGTTTTTTTTCAGGCAAATTCATACAATTCTCATCAAGCTCATTCTGCATATTTATTTCTAAGTAATAGAAACATGAAAATTATGCTTATACCAAATATATGTAAGGATATGAAACAACAAAACTTTTTAACAAGTGTTTCAATGTATCATTTTTATGTGTTGAAATCAAATCATGATTGCTAAGAAAGAGATGAAAATTAAATGAATATTGACAGTGCCTTTCTCATTTTAAACAAGCCCACACAGACAGAGGAATGAAACTTTTGACTGCTGTGTGCTTCTTCAATAAATGCCAATGCTGATGACATGGTAACACCTGAGTGCCAGGTTGAAGCGAGTTTGGCATCGGGAAGGTCATGGAGAAGAATATGAGGTCATAGTCAGTACAACCAAGTAAATCTTAGTAGAAAGCAGTGAACTTCTTTTCCATCAACCTTCTTTGTTTCTCCTTTTTATGATGCAACAGAAAAATTATAAGTTTCTTCAAATGAGAATGACAGCATGAAGAGCAGGACAGAGTGAGGATAAGGAAATAGGTGTCAAAGCTGGCAGCATAAGGAGTAAGAACAAAATTATTTTGGATGTCTCTGATACTGAAATTATGATTAGTTATGCTCTCACTTACACTCTCAGGAGCACCACTAACATTAATAGCATGATGCACCCAACTGGGAAAACAACGTCAATTGGAGTAAAAGAGATTCCATATATTAAGGATTTATATCTTGTCAGATTTGAAAAGTAATTATTAGATCTACAAAATCTGAACCGGATAACATTCCTATTAGAAGCTTAAACAAAATAATTTGCTTGATTACTTTTTTTTTTCTTTTAAATGAACCTTGCTGCTACCTAAAACTTCACAATGAATGAAGTAATCCAGTAAATAAAAAAAATGTTGGACTGCTAGTCACAAGGACTGAATTGATTTTCCTTAAATTTAACCTTATGAAAGTTAAGCTACTTGTCTGGGCTAGTTGATAAAACTCCATCTGTAGACCATGCAGGGAGAGAGACACCCCTAGAAAGTAATTTATCAACTGCTAAGATTCTGTCTCAGATACCTAGGACAAGCACAAATCTCTTAGGTGTGATACCTGATGTCTGAATGGTTAATGTTAGGTAAGTTGTATCCTGCCCTAAGATCCCCAGGGGGTTTTGAGCTATAAGGGACTGCAGAGGTTTCACACTGACTCTAAACACAGAGTTCTGTTGGATCGAAAGGATGAATCACTCATTATGGATCTATAAAAATAATTAGTATAATTTTATAAAGAACAGCTATACATGACATGAGAACATCCGAATATTCCTATATTTGTAAGACTCTTATTTCAGGCCCTCTCATGCATTTAGTATATAATGAATCAAAGATGGAGACACCACAAATCACAAATCTATTAATGCTTTCTTGTAGTGAATCCTCATTGCCTATATGTTTTTGACAGAAAAATTATTTTTCATCTAAAAGTAAGCTACTATGCTTCAAAAGGATTTAATGAGTGGAAGAAGAGAATCACAGAAAAATTTTGGTTGGAAAAGACCCTTAGGGTCATGGAGTTCAACCATTAACCTAACACTGCCAAGTCCTAACTTATCCATTTCTCTAAATACCTCCAGAGATGGGGAGTCAAAGGTGGCTATTGAGATGCTAAAGAGGATGCCTAGGAAGGGATTATAGCCTTCTCTGGCACCTCATTAACTCTGTTCAGTGTGGGCTGCATCTCAACTGCATGACCTAGTATTTCTATGAGAAGAAAGTTGTGCTAAACTCTCCTATATGCATCCTTCCTTCTATACAGGGCTTCACATGGCCCTAAAATTTCTTCATAAAATGCCTTTATTATGAAAAAAAAAATACATGCTGCAAATAGAACTAATATAATGGAAGTACATGTCTCGGGGTACAGGGTGCTGAAGAGACGCATAAAGTCTGTTTAGTTGACTGTGATGGCTGAAGTCACACACTTACGAGCTGATCATTAGTATGCTTTTAGTCTGAGAAACCATATCTTAGTGAGAAATTGTATTTCTCACAGATATGCTTTGACATGCTGCTGTCTGAATTTATTCTATTCATTTTATGTGCTCGAAAAATTTTCATTTCAGTGGTAAAGCTACTCAAAATGGAGATCTGGTATCTCCTGAAGCAATATGACTCTTAGTATGAAATAAATAGAAAGGAAATAAAATGGTTTCCCACATCAAGTTCACCAAGGTGTTTTGAAACTCTTAAAGGCAGTAGCTAACCAATGAGCTCTGACAACTACTGAAGAAACTGTAAATAAATAAAGAAAAATAAGCTTATTTAATTAAAATAAGACAAGTTATCTTTTATCAAATCTTTCAAATATCGTTTCTGATTTATTTCTGGTCCTTAATATTTAATATGATCGCATTAAAGTTATAAAAAGTCTTAACTGCTAGAAGTAATTATGTCCTTGTAGAAAGAAAGTCATTCATACAACCATCACAGAGCAAGGAATCAAAAAATAAGATCCTGAAGAATTAGTAACTCTGGCATTACATTAATATAAAGTTATAGGACAAAACATTTCTGGATACCTGGAATTGAGGGACATCTGACTTATGAGGGTATCCATTAACAACTATTCAACATAAACAAACAAACAAACCAACACCAGCAGATAGAAGAAAAATACTAAATGAAATACCTAGATGCAGAAACTTTAAGAAATGGGAAATAAGAGAGACAATACGAAATCCCAGAGCTCACAACTCAGTAAACAGACTGCTGGCATACCCTTAGAGAGCTTAGAGACTGGTAACACTGAGGAAACAAGATCATCATGGGTCTCACAGGCAAGATAGTGAATGTAGAATATTCAGAGGAAACAGAGAACACGGACCTTTCCATGCCAGGATTAGGAGAGGGGATACAGGTGGGGAAATGAAAAGATCAAAGTGGATAGGAAAATCTGTCCAAAGTGGGTGTGGGAAAATGGAAGGGAGAGAATAAAGAGGCCAGTTTCATTAAAGCAGCATCTTGGCCCCTATGTCCATCTGCTTGTGGTGGTTTTATATGAGGTGGCTTGATATGAGGTGCCCACGAAATCTGCTCTGTCACTTCCCTCCTCAGCTGGTCAGGGGAGAGAAAATATAACAAGTGGCTCATGAGTTAAGGACAAGGAGAGGTCACTCACCAGTTAATGTCATGGGCAAAACAGACTCAACTTGGGGAAATTATTTTATTGACACTCAAATTGGAGTAAGATAATGGGAAATACACCTTCCCCCACTCCCCCTCCTTCCCAGGCTCAACTTCATTCCCAATTTCTCTACCTCTTTTCCCTCAATGTCACAGGGGAACATGGAATGGGGGTTGTGGTCAGTTCATCACATGCTGTCTCTGCCACTCCTCCCTCCTCAAGAGGAAGGACTCCTCACACTCTTCCTCTGTAGTCCCTCCCACAAGAGACAGCCCTTTATGAAATTCTCCAATGTGAGTCCTTCCCAGGGGCTGCAGTTCTTCGCAAACTGCTCCAGCATGGGTCCCTTCCACAGGGTGCAGTCCTGCAGGAACTGCTCCAGCATTTGTCCCAAGTCCAGCATGTGTCACAAGTTCTGCCACCAAACTTATTCCAGCATGGACTTCCCAGAAGGTCACATCCTCCTTTGGGCATGCACCTGTGTCTAGGAATTTTTCCTGGATATGCCCACAGAGCCAGGGCCCAAGGGACCTGCAGATATGTCCATGAGCTGTGAAAGTGAAGGCATCTGTATATTTGCAAGCAACCTCCAACCTCATTCACCTGAAGGGTCAGCCCTCAGTGCTGTTCACAGTGATGAGACTGCTGCTGGTGCATTTATGGCTTCCAGTGAAGGCGCTGCCCTCACTTTGTTGATCAGTGTGGCTGGATGCATGTGTATTTGTGCATTGTGTGTGTATCTGCATCTGTACAATGTGTACATAGCCTTGTGCTGGCAGCACACAGTCTCAGAAGCAGGAGCAAACAGAAAAGAGAGAAGTCCTCCAAATTCAGCTTCCCTTAAAAATTAGAAAGCTGAATATCATTTAAATGCAATGTTCGGAGTATTCAATTGTTTATGAAAGATACTATGTGCTCTGTCTGTTAATGTTATACAAAAATTTACATGTGGATTTTTAAATCTAAACTCAGATTGTTTTTAAAATCTAGATTTGGAAATCCTAGTTATAGACATAGGCTTAAACCGGTCAATATTAAAGTAAGTTATATTAATTCATATTATATACTCAGAGAAGCAGAAAAATCTAGGAGACATCGGTGATTAAAAAACACATGAAAAAGAGGTCAATTCCCTAAGGAAGGAGGAAGGACAGACATTGTACCTATTTTTAAAAAGAGGTAAGATGTAGGACCTAGGTGCATCAGCTTAGTCTCAATACCAGGAATATTCTGGAACAGCTTGTTAATTTGTTAGGATGCACCCTGCGGACAAGGTGATAGGGAATAGCTGACATGGATTTGTCAAGGAAAAAAGAAGAGTCATATCAAATCAATCCAAGTTCTTCCTGTGGCAGGGTAATTGCCTAGTGGACAAGGGAGAAGCTAAAGATTTGATATATTTTGACATTAGTAAGCATTTTCACACAGTCCCATTTGGCACTGTCATACACAAATTCCAGAGAAACACAGCCCAGCGGTAATTGTCACATGGAGAGTGCAAAATGGTTTGAAAAGCTGAACTCAGTCACTGCCTGATGGAGAACATCAGATCTGGAGAATTTTCTGGTAAAATTAACCAATCTAATTAACAACAACATAAAACCAATTACAAAATGACTAGCAGAAGCTGGTAGCGGTATAATTAATAGATTGAATAATTAATTAATTGATAGCACAGGGAAGGCTTTCTAGGGAGTTTGTTGAGTCTGTCATTAGAGGCATTTAAGAGTGAGTTAGACTATTGTGTGCTGGGGATAGGTTTTTTGAAGTTCAGTGGATAGATGTGACTAGACAGATGTTTGATGCTCCCTGTGCCTTGATGATGTCTTCACTACTTTCTTTCTCCTTGGCTCTGTCACAGCTTCTGACATTACTTTGGGGTGTTCATTTGCTTGCTTCTTACCTCAAGCCTTTCTGTGCCTTACAAAATCCTTGACATCTAAAGGATCTAAAATAGACACACTGCCTGGCACAGTTTAGAAAGGTTTGGGACTGAAATCACTGTATAAGCACAAAGTTTTCTCATTATGTGACAAAAAAGAAGTTGTTTATGCCATAATTTTCTAGAGATAGCTATGTTAGAGTTATCAGTCTGCCTATTGTGTGCGTGCATGTATAGATGTATTAAACAGAAAGATTGTATATAATTTCCTTTAATTATATTTTTGCCTATTAAAAGCCAACTGATTGCATTTTGTACCACATGATCAATGGTGTTAAATCATTTGCATTTCATTGCTGAATATTTATTTTTGAGATTCAGTACTTGAGGCTATAATAGATTTCCCAATTCTAAATCACAAAATTATGTTCTTCCTAAATTACAGTGTAACTTGCAGCAGAAGATGCTTTGTGTCCAAATATAGGGTTTTATGTTTTGTGTGAACTGCAAAAGCATTCTGTTAAAGATAGTTTTGCATAAACTTGCATTTGTTTTACTGTATTCAGTGTGTTTATAGAATAATCTATATTTATGTAACATCCTTCCCACCACACACACATGAACACAGTGAAAGAACTTTCAAGTTGTAAAGTCAAATATTTCAATTCTGAAAACCATGGATGGCTGAAATTCTGTGGGTTGGAGGTTTTTTGGGGTTTTGTGAGTTTGGTTTGGTTTTAGTTGTTGGGGCTCTTTTTTTTTTTTTTTTACCTCATTTGCTAAATGAGCAGAATTGGGCTGTGTCTGATCACACAGTCTCATAATATTCTTCTGCTCTTGAGTATGTTCTTGAAGCTGCTCTTAATTGACAGATAAATAGACTTGGCAAACCACATGAAAACTGTAGAAAAATATTTGTTTCCTTGTAATGAAAAGGAACGCAAATGATGTCCATAGGTGTCTTTGAGTGATTACAGCACCTATGCAGACACACACCTTATATCACGTGTATTGAGGTGGCTGCTTCTAAGCAGCTGCCCATTCAGTGCACAGACACCTAGAATCATCTTCCATCTAACACAGTGATGAGGTTCTCCCTATAGTTAGGGAAGACTCCTTAATAACCTGTCAGAATATCTATGTAGAGGCTTTCAAAGGCATCCTACTTTTCTGGACTACCCCATGGTTCTTGGTTTCCTTCCACAGACCAATGTAGAAGGGAGAAGGAATGTGAGATAAAGGTATCTTGGATCTTATCCCAGCATTGAGTTAAAAATAAGGCTTTTTCCCCCCAGTATGTTGTTAGCTCATAAAGCAGCTCTCAGCAGAGTAGCTCACAATAAGTCACTTCTCCAACTTCTCACTAGTTAGTTGATGGATCAGGAAAATATGCTTTCCAAGGAAAAAATTTCCTGCCATTTTAAGATGCTGTCATCTATGTCATTTGAAGTTCTAGAGGTGCAAAGTAATTTTTGGTTAAGTGAAACCAGTCGTCAAAGTGTTCAAACGACCTTAAAATTAAAGTGTTTAAGTAACATAAGTCTGTAACTAAGTAAAAGCAGTTTTTACAGGCAGGACCATAAGCAACACTTGCATCTTTGGATCATAATTGGCACAATTACTCCACTTATGTATCTAATGTGAGTGTATGGAATCTAGGTTAGTAGAACAACCAGTAGAAAATCAATATTATGTGACAAATATTTGTCCCTATTTAGCTTCAGTCCTCCCACTCACCTAGAAAGTTTACTCTCCTTTCTTTGAATCTAATGTCTTGCCTTCCTGTTTAACAGGATTCCTATTTGACCCCAAACAGGGGGGTCAAATGAAATACAACCTTCATGTGGCTTCCTTATCAATCTGTGCCTTGATTCAAACTCTTTGTGGAAGATAGTCTCTGCACTGGTTAGCCACTGTTAACACCTGAGCTTCTGCTGTGTGTTGTGGTCTCTGGCTCAAATCCTATCTGATTTCCTAAACCAAAGCAAACAGGCAGATGTTTCTGTCTCACACCTAAATTCTGAGGCCTGAAAACCTATATAAGAGAGAAAATTTGAGACCTATTCCCGTCTGTGTTTTCCCAGTGTGGGTAACCAGAGAACTGACCCATATAACAAAAATAACCTTTAGCCCAGAATTTTCAGTTCTAATGGATGTATATGGATGCACATTCTCTGTTATGACCTGCCCCTGAAATAGGGTAACTCAGGTTCTTGTTAATAGATCCCTTGGGCCAGATTAGAGTGAAATGACAATGAATGACTGGTGTTTTTATAGATATATCTATATCATCTACATATGTATGGCAGGCTTATTTTAGAACCATTTCGTTGCAATTGAAAGGAGCTATGTAGCCATTTTGATGATTATCTATAAAAACATAACACTATAAAAGTATAAACTGTTAAGAATATAAGGAAAAGAAAGAAGGAAAAAGAAAGGATAAGAGCACATAGAGGAAAGATATCACCATCTGTGGATGCAGTAACAAGGCTTGATTGTTGAAATTTTGATGTCTGTTGGTTGAGGTGATGGTTGTAGTCGATCTGTTGTGGGTGGAGGAAGACCACAAAATACAAAGTTCAATGGGTTATGTATGCTCAGGTACAGGTGGGAACGCCCAGGTACCTCCCATGGCAGTGGAGTTTTATACTGTCTGATGTAACACTGTGCATCATCCACAGTCCTCTGGTGGAAGGCCCCAGAAGTGAGTCTGGGGACCCTTGAGGGGTCTTTGGTAGCTTAAGAGTCCTTCTAAGACATGATAGCTGCATCTCATGCCAGTGTAGTCGAACCAGTTATGCCCCATCATGAGGGATGAACACCTTCAGGCCTACAGGTAAATGTCCTGATACCTCTTCCAGGGGGAGTTTTGCACCTGAGCCTTATCAGGAGGACATTGATGTGATGAAAAGCATTACCTCACCCCACAGGATGTACTTCTTATTGTCCTTTTCCCTTGTCTGGCACAAAACCCAGCTTGTTGCTAAGTAAAGGTCAGTTTATCATGGTCATCCTCTGGTGGTAGGAGCTCTGTATGGGTTGTTCATATGCATATCAGAGGTTTTGTCACCACACACTAAAAAATTTTTCTCATCCCTTTCAGTCACAGGAGGTGCAAACCTGGCCAGCAAAGCACCCTGCTGTTTTTGCAAATGGCTGATTATTTTGAGTCATTAACATTTAACATTTCACTCTCTCACATTCTCTGACAAAAAAAAATAAAATAAAACAAATTGTTTAAAAATCTCTGTCTAGCTGAAGACTCAGTTTTGCTGAAATACCTGAAAGTCAGTTGCATGGATAGTTACATCAAGCACAGTGAAGAGGTTGTAGGAAAATTCTTATCTCTGATAGGCATCATCAATAATTTCAGGATCAGCTACACATGAAACAAAATCCAGTCATACTGCTGTTGTTCATGTTCTGCACACAATTATTTCCTCTCAATTTTTCACCTCTGATTAAGCCCTGATTCGTCTCACCTAGGTTTATGTACCTAACAGAGGTACTTAAGCTGGAAATGTAAGCATACTTAACAGCTAAGGAGAGAGAAAGGCACCTCCACAGAGGTGGAGATAATAATTCAGAATTAAGACAGTCTCAACCCATCATAGAGCCTTGTCCCCGTCCTCTGACAACAGCCAGTGCCTACAGCAATCAGGATCCCAAATTAGGTCCTCAGTTAATTGGGTCAATCAAGATCCATCTGGGACTTTTTCTCAAATTAGATTTAGCATTGCTGTTCTCTTTCTTTTTGCTTCTTTTTTTATACTACCTGAACAGTAAATTCTTAGACTTGATTAGTTTTTGCTCTGTGCTACAATCTAATATAATAACACAGTGTAAGCAAAGAGGTAGGTGATATGCTGTGATCCTGGCAGACTTTCTAAGCCAATTAGGGTCAATGTAGATCAGTTTTACGCCTGCAGGGAGTAGGGGTAGCCAAACACTAAATGATTCAGAGAAACAGCAGAGAGTATGGTAGCAGGAACAATAGGATTGCCTTGGGTCTTTGTATTAATTTAAAAAATACAGTGGAAGAAAATGCATGCATGAGTCTAAGACTTCAGCTTCCTGGCCTATGTGGAAATGCTGATTTCAACTTGCAATATCTCTAGTGGCAATAGCTACCCAGAGAGTGTCATCTTATCTGCTGGACAGCTGTATGTCTGCAAATGCTGACTTGTACTTGCTGTGTTGGCAGGGACTGCGGGGATTAGGCCAGAATTCACACGTGTGGTTGTTAAATTCCTAAGCTGAACCTTCCAACAAATGTTGCACACATATCTTCAACACAGCAGGAACAATTATACATGCATATTATGCTTCTTTTCCAGGAGGAATGTTGATACTAATTCTTCTAAAAAAGGAATGAGCACAGGGAGTCTGCTGACTACAGTGCAGGTGAAATCCATAAACGAATGAGATTCTATCACTACAGGAAGGAGAAGTCAGACAGTAATGATGTGACAGTAGGCACCAATCACAAGATATCTGGGAAGAAAAAGACCAAGGGTTAAATCACAGATGTGGCAGTTCAGCATCCTTTCTCATATATTACATATCAGGTGTCGTGTTCAAATACCACAGAGATAAAAAACTGTACAAGGATGCATGCAGGAGACCTCCATACATACAAATGCTATATATATATATATATATATATATATATATGTATTTTTAAAGGACAAACTGAAATAATGTTATGTAGAAGAAAAAAATGTTTTTCTGGGCTAAAACATAAATCTGTAACACATTGCCTCCTTAGTCTATTTTCCTAATCTGTATAAAAGGAATGATAATCTCACCCTGTTCCCACTATCTACACAGTGAAATTCCCATTCAGAGATTTAAAGGCCAGAGGTTCAAACAGTCCAGCATATCTGGTATTTTTGTATGGAAAATTTTCATTCATTATTCTTGAATTTAGCCTAATAATTGGCATTTGAATAAACAGTAGCCTCTTACGAAAAAAGGTCTGAGTTTTCTTGGAAGACTATAAGACATGGAGTCTGTCTTCTCTGATAGCTTTTGATTAAAAATAAATGTCTCATTTCCAGCTTGAATCAATCTAGCTTCAGTCACTGTTTCTGGAGATGTGTTTCTTTCCTAGTCTGTAAATCTCACAGGGGTAGCACAGTGGGCCTTGAACTCAATACCACTAGATAGCCATGTAATAAGAGCAGGAATAGTTCTTCATTTTACTCAGCTGCAGTAATATTTGATGTGAGGAAGTGTGGGGGAAGGGTTTGATCTAAAGGCATTTGGGTTGCCAGCAGTTCTCCTCAGCCTACCTTAAATGTATTAATGTCCCCACTTTCAGAAAAAGGTAAAGAGGGGAAACAATGATGTGTCACATTACAGGGCAATTTGAGCCTGATCATTGTAAGTGTATAGGAGTTATTTTCTCAGCAGTCCTATCATGAAAACACAGTTCAATCTAAGAGCAACAAATCACTGCAATAACCCAATGGTCAAAAAATTAATTAATATAAAGAATAAAAAAGCCCAACAATTTAAATTTATTTTTTATACTTTCAGATATAAAAATGATATAAAGGCAGAGTCATTACACTGTGCTTTTCACCTGGTAAACAAACAAATCTCTGCTAATAGTTTTTAACACTTCCTTTGCTATAGTTGGACCAGCTTATGTTCTTTCTACTTGATGGTTTGTTGAGAAATAAATGATAGGGTAGACTTACAAATCCACCCCTGTGTATTATAATATGAGCATGTTGACAGAGGTAGATTAATGTCCATGTTTGGCACAATACCTCTATGCCACACAAAGACTCAGGCTTTAAAAACAAAACCAAAAAAACTCAAACCAATCCAAACCAAACCAAAAGCCCCTGAGACTAACATGCTGCAGCTTTTTAAGGCATGCTCTTCTGTCAGTTCTGCTACTCTACTTTGTAAAAGAAGGAACAGATCTGGACTAGGGGATTACTGACTTGAGTAAATACTTGTTTAAAAGTAGGAAAACCTGAAATTTGTTGACCTCCAGTTTGATCTCTCTGGTCGAATATTGTAGCTGGACAGTAGCTGCTGGGAGGAGAGGCACATTTTTACTTCCTCAGACAGAAGAACAGAGGTAAGTGATGCACCTATAAGGCTAGGTAGGGCACATCTTCCCTTGCTATAGAATATACAGTAGTGTTCCCCAGGGTCAGTATTGGGCCAGTCCTGTTTAATATCTTTATCAATGATTTGGACTAGGGGATTGAGTGCCCCCTCAGTCAGTTTGCTGAGAACACCAAGCTGGGCAGGAGAGCTGATCTGCTGGAGGGCAGGAAGGCTCTGCAGAGAGATCTGAATGGGCTAGATCAATGGACTGAGGCCACTGTGATGTTCAACAAAGGAAATTGTTGGGTTTACCTCTTCAGTCACAACCCTGAGCAATGCTATGGGCTGCAGAAAGGGTGGCTGGAAAGCCACCCAGTGGAAAAGGACCTGGAGCTGCTGGTTGACAGGGGCTGAATATGAGCCAGCATGGAAGGCCAATGGCACCCTGGCCTGTATCAGGAATAGTGTGGCCAGCAGGGCCAGGGCAGTGACTGTCCCCCTGTACTGGGCACTGATGAGGCCACACTTCAAATCCTGTGTTCAGTTCTGGGCCCCTCTGTTCAGGAAAGACATTGAGGTGCTGGAGCGTGTGTCAGGACTTAAAGAATGCAATTAAAATGTCTCAAAACACTGTCAAGGAAGGAAGTTCCCGTAAAATAAGCCACCACAACAGGCACAGATGGCAAATGAGAAGGCGCTAATTTCAGGCCTAAATGAGGTAAAAGGTTTGGAATCAGCACATTGGACATAATACCACTGTGCAGAGAGTGGGAAAAGCACAGATGGTAACAACAGGAAGATGCCAGGCCTGGTGAGGCAGATCTGGGTAACCTACTCAGAAAAAAATTCTCACAGTGCAAATGGTAAGAAAAGAAGCAAGTCCTTGTACACATGGTATCACAAGTTGTGGGAACAGCATGTATGCCTCTGGATACCCAGGATATGGACTGTATAAAAGTGGTACCTCCAGAAGAACACTCTGGGCACCCCCACCACTGAGCAGACCAGAAGAAGAAGGGCCAGCTGGATGTTGCAGCAACACATGTGATGGCGACTATAATATTTCTTTCTCTTTCTTCCCCTTGCCTCCTCCTAGTTCTCCCACTCTCTCTCACCCTCACATTTACTGTTAAATTAAATCCCTACTATTGACTTTGGCATATGCCTTCCTTTGCACCTAATTCTGGCAGAGGCATCTTTTAATAATCAGACCCTAAAGTGGAATCATAACACGAGTTTTGTGTCAGAAGTGGGATCATAACAGCCCATCCAGAGAAGAGCAGTGAAACTGGGGGAGGGTCTGGAGCACATGTCATATGAGGACCAGCTGAGGGAGCTGAGGTTGTTCATCCTGGAGAAAATGAGGCTTAGGGAAAACCTTATCTCTCTACTTGAAAGGAGGTTGCAGTCAGGTGTGGGCCAGTCTCCTCTCCCATGTACCAAGCAACAAGACAAGAGGAAATGGCCTCAAATTGTGCCAGGGGAACTTTAGATTGTGTATTAGAAAAAAATTTCTTCCCTAAAAGGGTTGTCAAACATTGTAACTGGCTGCCCAGGGAAATGGTGAAGTCGCTGTCCCTGGAAGTGTTTAAAAGATTTGCAGATGTGGTGCTTAGAGAAGTGGTTCAGTGGTGGCGTTGGCAGTATTAGGCTAATGGTTTGGTTCAATGATCTCAGAGGTCTTTTCCAACCTAAACAATTTTATGATTATATATTTCATGCTTTGAAGTAGTGACAGATTTGTTAACAGAGTTAGAAAAAAACCAAACAACCCCCCAAAATGCCCTTTAAAGTCTTTCTTTTTAGGTTGTCACAAAATAAAAATATCGTTGATTATCACCCTAGTCATGCACAGTTAAATTAGGAATGCTTATCTCCTGCTTCTGACAATTTATGTCACAAGTTATAGTATGATAATATTATACCTGAAAGGTACTATATACAACAGCACATGACACTATCCTGCTTTATATATTTCTGTCTCAGGAACAAGTGCATCCCTGATGAGGACTGAGTTGTGTCACATGGTTGAGAAGATAAGAGTTCACAGAGCCAAGCTTTCCCAAGAATTCCAAGAAGTATCTGAGAATTAGAACACAGTGAGTCATTTTGGCTATGAAATTATTTTAACAACACTTGGTTTTGGAAATACTTATAATGAGTATTTTCTCCATCATAATCAAAAGACTATTGTACATTTTTTATTTCCACTTTCAGATGTTTTTATGATTTCTGTGTGTTTTCTTTTCTTTTTCAATAGAAAACTTTTAACAAAAGCTAAAATTCTCATCACACATATAAGGATGTTTATTGAATATTCGAAATGCTTTTCAGAAAATCTTGGAGCTGGTGTTTTTTGTATTTTTTCAAGATTTAGTATTTAAAAAAAAGTTTTTGGAAGATGAACTAATTATTTATTGATCACAGCGTTTGAAAATGTGGAAAATCAAAGCTAGGGTTTTAGAAAACAAGAGATATCAAGAAAGTGCATAAGAACAGCTCGGCAGCTTGTACAATATGATTGCTGACGCATCTAAAATACCAAGGAACTACTTTTTAATACAAATTAAAAAAACAAAAAACAAAACAAAAAAACCCCACAAAAAACAAAAACCTGAAAGCCATTTGGAAAAGCAAAGGAATGTCTAAAAAGTGAAAAACTAATTTGAAATGAAACACTTAAAGGCCTGATCAACACATGATTCTCAATAATCCACATATTTTCTTATTTACTAGTAAAAAACTGCTTGTCATTCTTGCAAATATAGTGATAAAGCACGATCTAAGAGTGCAGCTACTCCACTTTCACAGCCATTTGTTGTGGCAGAATTGTATTCCAGAGAGGTACAGAGGTGCAAGACTGCAAATGGGTTAGATCTAGTCATTCATTCACACTACACTTTGCAGTAAAGAGTTTCCATCTATTTCATAAATTGTGGGTCTATTTCTCATAAGGTCAAAATCATCCCCTTTGAACTTATCAACAACCTTCTCTCTTTCTTGAGATTAAATTGCCAAGGATTTATTTTGTGAGGTGCTGGAGTGGAGTACTCCAACACTCTCTGTATCTCTCTGTTAGTTGTCTACCTTTAGTGAACCCAGGTTGATCTCACTTTATAAAAGTGAAGTTACATTTTATGAAGCCCATTATTTAGAACTGTAGTTAGGATTTTTAGATCTGTGTTTAATAGTGAAACAGGTCTGCAGGATTAACATAGCATTAAAACTTTTCAGGTGTAGGCAATAATGTGATAATAGCATCCCATAGAAATAAGAGGCTCATCCCCATTTGACAGTCCATTAAATGCATCTGCATCATTATTAGTAGCATTAAAATTGTGATTTCAATCACAGTTGTTATTCACTGTATTAGGACCTGTACCGATACGCATTAAAAATACTGTACAGTTAGATTATAAATCATTCTAATATTTATTAAGTAATCAGTATCAGTAAGTTAATATCCACCAGTTTAGTAGTTAAGCAGCGAATTGCACATATCATAAACCTGGTGCATTCACAGAGAAAGCTGTGCTAGGTCTTCATAGCATTATTACCCTTGTTGGGGAAGATGAAACAGGAAAGCCTTATAAATATGATTGCCTGACAAAAGATTTTGGGAATATGAAAACTACAGGCAACATCGAAATGAAAGCCACTTTTGAAATACCAAGTCTTAGTTACTGAACAACTGGAAAACAATGGTATGGCAGACTGAAGGTAATCCCCTCTTGATTGAACAATACCCTCTGCTTGCAGGCAGGTCCAAGGGTCAGAGCAGACCCTACTAGCTCAGCAGAAGGGGTCCAAAGAGTAGTTTTTAGAAGTTAAGATGTAACACTCTATGGTAATATAAGAACTCTTATAGGCTGTATGTAAATGCTATAGGATTTGTATCTTGTATTAGATTGGTTAGTGACAATTAGAATATTCAGTACAGAAGATGATTTATTGTATTGTAACCAGGACTTCACACACACTCTCATTCCTCTCTCACTCTCTTAATCCACTCTACTTACTTGCTCTTACTTTTACACTCTTGCTCTCTTGGGCCTGCTCCGAGCTGCGGCTGGCAGCTCTAAGCAGTGCCCCTATACCCACGCCCTTTGCAATAAACCGCATGTTCCAAGATCTGACTTCAGAGATCTCTCGTCTCCGTCTGTCCCAACCGCCCGACCCCACACCAAAGCTCCCGCAACCCTAAGCTGAAACATTTTCATAATTTCTGAAGCTGACTATTCTCTGCTTCCCCCTGCCCAATTTTCTTTCCTTTATACAGACACTTCAAAGTTGCTTCTTGTTAAAATGTCTGATTTTCAAAATTAAATCAGGGTGAACCTTTTAAAGGGGAATGTGACCAACTGTCCAATGCAAGGCTCTCCAAAGAGACTTGGCCACCAACATGGGAGAGGCAAAACTGTACAACTCCCTCTTCTATGGCATAATTCATTGCTCTTAAAACTCAGGTTTGGAATAAATGAGAATGTTAAGGATCTGATATTGCTCAAACTGTCAGTAAGAGTGCAGCAGATTAAGTTACAAAGCACCACAGGCAAGTGGCCAAAACAGAATGTTAATGAGCTGAATGGAATTTGTCAGGGGCACAGGTACATATAAAATGTTTTCTTTGTGTTTTTACATGCTTAGAATCTTTGGGGAGTTAGTGAGTCATCTTTGCAGCATTTCACGGTAAATCTCTGCTGTCACATAAACTGAATTGAGGACGAAAGTGGAGATAGGTGTATACCATTAAAAAAGATTGGACTCCTGCTTTTGTTTTAGCCAGTAATCATGTAGTGGTCATGTAAGGACATAAGGCTTGGGTGAACGCTTGAAAATTATAAACACCATTCCCTTGTTGCCACACATAATACATATAGTGTTTTAAACTGGTCACAAACACAAAAGATCTCTCCCTCTGACTCTATATTCTACTCTAAGAAGGAAGAATTAGTATTTAACTCCTCAGGTACAGACTCTTCAACAGAGGAAAATATCCAGAGAAGGGAGAAATACTTCTCCTATAACCTCCTTTTCCATAAATCCTCGTACAAGTGACAAGAAGAAAAAGACATATTAGAAATTATAAGGAAGAGTGTTCACAAAATAATTGTTCTCAGAGTCATTGGATTGCAGAAAGGGCATTTTCATCCAATATACATTAGAGTCAAAGGGTTGCCTAAATTGGGCTTGAAAGAAGACTCATAGATCGAATTAGTGACTTCGCAAGTAATTGTCTCCTTAAAAACTGACTCCTGTGCATAATATTGCTCTCATTTTCCCCACTGACAATTCTGGTTCTCTATTTTGTATGATAATAAAAATGCTTATGGCTCTCTTGGAACCGTTTCAACTCTGTTCTACCTATGAGTTAAAAAGAGATTATTGAGAAAGACCTTCTTTACAATTTTTCTAGTCTCAGGAAATCTTACGCAGCTAGTGATGTCATTCCCGTGGAGAAGAAGAGATTGAATTTATTTTACTGACTTCTGAAGCATGTGGAGAGAAGAATCACTGAAATAAAAAAACATAAAAACACATTTTGGGGGATTAATAAATAATGCAAGAAGGAATCTGCAGCTGCTCTGGAAGTGGGTGATTTTTGCAGTAATTCCCTATGTTCTCTCTTACATATAAAATTGAGATAAAAATCTGAAATTCACTTAGGTATATAGTAAAGATGATGTACTGAACTCTGATTTTGCTTCTATACATATTACTCCCTATTCATGGTCTTTTCAATGTTTAATCTCCTTTACATTATTAGACTTTCAATCATCTATAATTCTGCCCTTAATTTATTTTCTATTTGTTCTTCAATTTATTTCTTTCCATGAGTACTTCCAAGATGTTTTGTGAATTAAAACAGAATAAGAAAGGAGGACCTGCCTAACTCACATAGATTTATATAAATGTCCAATGCCATGGGTTTAGAACTTGGACAAGCAATTGTTCTATGCTTTAAGTACAGTTGCATTTACTGGTACTGCTTACTTCATAAAGGAATTATAGAATGGTTTGGGCTGGAGGAAACCTTAAAGATCATGGGAGCATCATACAGTGGTACAACCTGGTCCAGAAGATTCTTAAAATATCTAGATGACAACTTTATGGGTCACTGGGAGATGATTCTCACCCTCTGCTCAGCCTTGGTGAGAAACATTTGAAGTGCTGTGTCCAGATCTGGGCTCCTCAGTACAAAAGAAACATGGACATACCAGAAACAGTCCACTCAAGGGACACGAAGATGATTAAGAGCTTGTAGCATCCGTCATATGTGGAGAGGCTGAGAGAGCTGGGACTAATCAGCTGGAGAAGAGAAAGCTCAGGGAGATCTTAAAAAAAATTTTAAATTCTTTATGAGAGCAGGAAAAGAGATGGAGCCAGACTCTTCTCAGTGGTGCCCGATGACAAAACAAGAGGTAGTGGGCACAAACTGAAAAATAAGGAATTCCATTTAAATATAAGGAAAACATTTTTTAGTTTTATAATAGGTTTCACAGAGAGCCTGTAGAGTCTCCAAACATGGAGAAATTTAAAACCTGATCAGATACAACCTTGAGCAAACTTCTGTGGGTGACTCTGCTTGAACAAGGTGGTTAGACTGATCTCCAGTGGTGCCTGCCAAGCTCAGCCATTCTACAATTGTGTAGCAAACTGATTAAGGCTGACATATTGCCAGCAAATCAGTTCCTGTTTACTTCTTTTTGCCAAAAGTTGAAAGTTTCCTCTGGAAAACACAATAATCTCTAATGTTGACCCCAGCCAAGAGAGGTCTGTGGTTAAGGCACTTTTCCTTGATGCAAAAGTTACTTGTTTAGCTTCCCTTCAGAATATGATTCATTTAAAATACCTAAGACATATTTAGATCTTTGTTGCCTGATAAGCTTGTTCTTTGAAACCAGTGGCAGTTCTGAATTGTAACTATAACTATACATTACAAACTGCAACAGAGAAAACTTCCTTTAAAATGACACATACGGAATCAGAACCATAGAACCATAAAGGACTTTCAAGATCAAGTCCAACTACTAGCCCAGCACTGCCATGTTACCACTAAGCCATGTCTCCAAGTGCCAACATCCACACATTTTTTGAACACTTATGTGTGGATACACTTAGACAGTGTACGCAGCGGTCAGAGATTTACCCAACTAGTGAAAACCTGCAGGACAGCTTCACAGCATATGTCATGGGATTTTTGTTTATATGCTTCAAATATAAGGGTTGCCTTTTATAAAACTGTTTCTTTTTTATTTCTAGTTACCCAAGCATAACCATACACATAGACACATGTCCACTCACAAGAGGCCAGTTTGTAAAGCTCTGCTTTACTTCAGTTTGATCAAAAATATTTTAATAAAACTTGCCTTTTCAATTAAAAGGCTAAAGTCTCTTTGAGATGAGAAGCTTCAAAAGTGTTGCCTACGGAGACGGAGCTGTTTGCCTTTAAACTGCAACATTACAAAGACTGTAAAAGGCTTTGGATTCTTGCTGGGCTTTAAATCTTGGAGTATATCATAATTTATTTAACACTACTTGAAAAGAGCAGGGGTTGTAGAAAGTGATATTAATTGTTCCTCCTTTCTTGTAGGTTCTGTATTTCAACCAGAACCATGTTTGACAATGAAAAAAAGGTCAATAAAAGCTATTCTATAAATAAGCACACTACAATAAACAGCAAGTCTGTTGAGAAGGTATGAACACTACCAGCTCAGAAGTATAGAGTAACTGCCAGTGTTAACATATAGGGGTATGGATTTGTATGCTGTATGAATTGAGAAACCATTAACCTGGACTAGAAAACATATTCCTTATTCCATAAATATAAATGTAAAATAAATAGGTTTATAATAAATATATATGAATATACATAGTATAAAATACATAATATATATATTTATCTATTCTATATTTTTATATATTATATAAAATAATTATATTTATAATAAATATAATAGAAAACTGATTCATATAAAGGTAATATAAAATTAGCTTATTGTTACCAAAATGGTCATGCCAGTAAAAACTCTTAATCTGAATGCATCTAATTTTATGTATGATCTTATTATAAACAACTTTGTGTAAGAGCGTGTCACTTTACCTGGACTATTACACTCATAAACTTCTAAACCACAGATTTCTGTAAGCCACAGTATTTTCAATGTAACTCCTAAATCTGGTCAATTACTATGCTCTTCTGCAATAAGGAAGTCAGATGTGAAAGTTTTGGGCAGATAACTTAGTAAGACTTTCTGCTTAACTCCTCTTTAAGAGCTAGCTCAAAACCATGGACTTCTGATGGTTTAACAGTGCAGATACTAAAAGATTATTTTAAAAAAACATTGTATGTTAAGTGCTTTTCCCTTTTTTCAGTTATCTTTTGCTTTCAAATTCCAAGCTTGATCTTCTTTTGCTGTAATGACAACTCATCTCATCCAGCATATTTTAAACAAACCTTTGATCTTGCTCTCTCTCCTATAATTAATCTATCCATGTGTCTATGTAATTTTAAGAAAAGAGCAGTGGGTTTTCTTTGTTGTTGTTGGTTTGGTTTGGTTTGGTTTGTTGTGGTTTTTTTTTTCCCCAGAGAACCTTATTTTGCCTTGTTTTCTTGAAAACAGCTTGTTTTCTCAGTATGATCCATCATACATTGATATTTTATCTGTTTCCTCAACAGTTTCCGCTGGATTATTGGCCTGGATTCTACAAGTCCTTTTCTTGTATTCTTGTCATGGCTGATGGACATGTGAAAATCATGCTGCAATCCATTCAATCCATTTGTACTATAGAAGTCTCTCTTTGATGTTTCATAACTGTGCAGGTGGCAATCTAATAAAAGCTGCAGATTTGGAAGTGATTAAAAAAAAAAGTCTTTGTAGCACATCAGTTCAGCTCAAGGGTAATTAATGAATTTTCCGTAAATATCATGAAATTAGTGATGAACTTCCAGCTCACTTCTAATTGAATTTTACACTATTGCACACTCACACTGTTGCAAATTTGGAAATCTCTAATTAAATTGATGGTGATATTGCAGAAAACTGTTGATGGCAGAACAGTGCAGTACTTGAGATCAAGATCTGTGTAGTAGAAAAGGCGTTTAACAATGTCAGTTTTTCGTCAGGCAGATATCACTTTGCATGAGATGCTGTTTAGAGGCTAACACGCCTTGTTCATCAAGAACCAAACAGTAGAAGTTACATTGATAACTGACTTTCAAATACTCTCCAATAGTGCAAATGTCAGACATTAAGTTCAGGTGAGGATGGTTTTCTCAGTGTATTTAGTAAGTGTAACCTCCAGGTCAGGGGAGAGAATACAAGTGGTAGGTCAGTGGAGTAAGTGGCTACTCTTTGTCCACATTTTAGTTGCAATCACATTCCCTGTTTCCACCTCTAAATTTTCATTTCTACAAAGGCATACTTTTTGGAATCTTTCTTTGCCCTGTGTTGCCATTTGGCTGGTCTTTGCATTCAATAATTCAAGCATAAATAAATTATATGCTATTTTTATTTAATTCCTGTACATTTTTGTATTACTTTGTTTTGTGCTCTAGGAAAAAAAATATGTATTGACAGACCTCTCACCTGAAAAGTTAAAATATATAAATATGCAGCTAAGAGGAATATCAGTGGGGTTTTTTTTGCATTTTTAATGGTAAAACTAATTCTATTTTTCATATAGTCTTCAGAGGGTTAATAAAAACTAGAAAGATGTCATGTTAAGCATTAGCACTGAATTGCAAACCATTCATTAGTGGATCATTTCACCCTGAAAAGGGTGTTGGATTGGGTAAGCTAAAGCAACACATAAATTTGCAACTTTTAAAGCAGCATTTATATAGCAGTATAAATAAAAGAATACTGACAAACCATAGAAAAATAAAATATAGACCCTGTAGTCTCAAGAAGCATTTCACTTCTCTTCTTGAGGGGTGCTACTAATTTCTGTTAATAATCAAGTAGAACAGAGCCTTTTATTCCTAGCTACAGGACAGCTGTCCCTTTTTTAAAGATGGGGAAGAGATGGCACAGAGAGTAAAGAGGACAGCAATTTTTCATCCAGGAGATTGAGTAGTTTAAGAAATCTCAGCATTTGTAGTGCTCAGCTCAGACTGCAAACTACTAGAAAGAGATTACATGGAGCATGTTCAGCCATTCGAGTATTTTGAACACCAAGCAGCTGGACAAGAGCTATCTTCTTTAGCTATGATGTTGAATACATCATTAACCCAGAAGCACACACACCAGCAAAGTTAATATCCTTCAGTTACTAAAGTAGCATGACCATTGCTTGTTTATCAAGTTACATATGAGGTACTCAAACTAACTGCAACCTGAAAAACATGCAGTTTTGTATTCTTTTGATTCCTGTTCATGCTTTCAGACAGTAAAACCTGTATATAGCAGGTGCTGCTTTTTTTTTGCTTTTTTTTAAGTGAAAGTGACTCAATCTTGTCCATATAAATTACCTTGCAAATATTCATATCAAACTTCTGTGCCAAAATGGAATCCAAATCTCAAAGCCAAGCAAGTTTCCTTAAGCATCATTTCTCTCACAGAATGACTGTGGTGTGTGTAATGTATGCAGAGAGTAAACTATTTCTCTTCTCCTACAGCATCTTTTCATTGCTGGCAGCATGTTCTTACATCTTGACCTATCATGCATTTACATGCTATTTTCTTCACATCTGCTTCTTCTGTATTCATAGCTTTAATCCCAGCAATTCTTTTCTAGTGTTCCTGTGATTGTGAAAGTGCACAAGTAAATCCTGCTGTAAAAACTCCATGTTCCAGTAGGTTCTGGCTGCTCTCTGTGGAAGGATGGTAGTTATTCACAAACTGAAAGACCAGCTTTTTTCCTGTGTGAAGTCAAAGGCTGCGATCTTTAAAGGCTGGAAGAAACAAAGCGCATTTACTACTCTAGACAGAATGATTTGCGAAAGCTGCCAGCCTAGTGATCTTCTGCTGCCTTGTGTGCTCTGCATCCTCTTGGCATTGCATTTAAATAAATGACTCAACCATTAATGGATCACCTGCTTCAGTCAGGTGAGGCTACAAGTGTATTGCTAAGAAAAATAGGTGAAAACAAAGCATAGGGGAAGCTAATAAAAAAGTGCAAGTGTGTAAGTCTTTTATTGACTGTTACATTGACTTTACCTGCTTCTGGCTCTGGGAAGACTGTAGTCTTTCAGATACTTTTCCGTGCAAAAAACGTGGAAGAACTAAGTCTTGGAAAAATACAGAGGCAGTACCTGAAGTGGTATCCTGAAGCTGTTTTGTTTCCACTGATGGGGCATTCGGCAAGTCCTTGGCATTGCAGCAGGATGTTCTGTAAAAGGCAGCAATCTGGATGGAGAAATGTTGGCGAGGGCAGTAATTTTCTGTATCAGTAAGGGAGACATGCTCTGGAGTTCAGCCCATCAAATCACAGCAGGAAAATTGCCTGTTAGATCTTCCAAATGTTGATGACCTGTGCCTGTACTGACCTTATCGGTATTCAAGCCCTAATGCAAATTGGCCTCCTTACTGTCACACAAAACAAAGAGCACTTAGCAAAGAGTCTCAGATTCAATATTAAGCTTCTGCTAGTGCAGGAGGCTTTTCTGGCCCACGCTGTGCTTCACTTTTGTGTTTATGGCAGTGGTCAGAGCTACTGAGTGGTCAGATACACTGAACTACAGTGTTGCTGCTAAGGGAGCAGGAAAAGGTCTGTGGACCTTTGCAAAAGAAGGCCCTCTGGTCATTGCAACATCAAAGGATACTGCATGCAAAGATGTATATCAAACACACTTATCTGCTGAAACCTCCAGGGTTTCTGAAACAGAATAATTAATATGGAATCATATTATTTCCCAAATTTGCAATGACTAGCAGTGCTCCAGAGTGTCTGCATGAGCTGACACTCCCACGGAGTCTTGATTTTCTTGACCCTGGTGCCTCCAATGTGAGTGGGATGCCAGCACACCTGTGTGAAGAAGCCACACTCCTTCCATGGAAACTGGCCACCTCTCATTGTCACAAACACATGATAATAATTTTGACATTACAACATCAACTCTGCCTGGCAGTGCTGGAGGACTGTCATGGTCTGCTGAGTATTTTTTACCTGTCATTGTGGGTGTGTGCCAGGAATAATATGTTTGACAGGGAGAAGAGAGACAGCAGCTCCTTGTGGGCTGGGGGCTCCCTGGGAGGGTCAGGGTCTCCCCATAATGGCAGGGCCTGGCCACCAGGATTTGCTCCATTGCCTCAGCCAAGAGCAGGGCAGCCAGGGGGGTGCCAGAGGCAGACACAAGCCCGGGGATCAGCTATC
>NW_008238833.1:1990790-1995296 GCF_000691975.1 Corvus brachyrhynchos | reverse complement strand
CAAGAGCAGGGCAGCCAGAGCTGTGCCAGAGGCAGCCACAAGCCTGGGCATCAGCTATCTCCCTGGGGATGATGATGGGCTCGGTGGGGCCCATGGCCAACCAGGAAGGATAGGGCTGGGAGGAGCTGGGGACGAACATTATACAATGCAACTGTGGCAGGGACAGGACTGAAGTGGACAGGGTGGTGAGAGGGCAGGGTAGGACAGTCAGGGTCCTTGGTGCTTTCAGAATCCTGACAGTTTTGTCCTGCAGGGAGTGAGATTTCAAGCTGGGCTAGAGCCATTGTGTTAACCATCATCTGTCTGCACCATCCTGCCTCTGAAGAAATAATTTATCCATCTTCCTTCTTTTGAAGGGGCACTAGACCCATTTTTTTAAATGATGTGAAAAACGCTGAAAATAGAGTTAGTGTGCACATGTTCTTCTTTGTCCTTTTTACTTTCCAAAATTGTACTGCAGCCATTGCTTTTTCTCTTTATATAGAAGAACCCTTCCTCTCTTTGTCCAATACAGATTATAAATGTATGAAGGGCCCCAGTGAAAACTGCTTTCTCCTCTCTCCAGCTGCAGAGTGATGTTGGAGTGCTTATTTAGACAGCTGAAGTTGGAGTTGCATCCAAAATAACTTTCATTATAATGACAAGACAAAATACTTGAATGCAACAGTCCAATAAAGAAAATGCTAGCTTTTTATATCCAGTATATATCGTTGAAAGTACCTCATGTTTCAAAAGCTTTCTCAAGCCCACAACAGCACAGGACTCAGCCTGAACTCCTGATGACTCTCTGGAGCCTGTGCATCTGGGGACCCTAAAGACATTTGGAATTAGTTTAAATTCACAAGCAGGATTCCAAATATAAAATAATACTTCATGGACAAAAACTGAATTAAAAATTATATGCTGTGTAATAGAAACTATTTTTTATCAGCCCTATATGTAAATGTATTATGTGTGTGTTCTTCAGTGCCCTACAAAGTTGAAGTATTTGATCCACCAGAGTTTCTTACACATTCACAGACTTCTTTACAAATTCACACAGATGGAAAATGTTTTGCAAAATTGCATGAATCCATGGTCAAGGGAGGCCTGGAAAGTAGGAAGTGCTTGAATACATTACACATTTTGTAGTTTCAATGAGTGACGGATTACTAGTGCACACACGGTTTACTGGATTGTGAAATACCAAGGAACATCTTTCAGTGTTAGCTTATAGAGAGCTAAAGTAGCTTTCCACATGTTTTTTAATATACCTGGGGTGAAGGAACTGCTAATCCATACGGAGTATACTGTGCTTGATTAGTTTTACAGAGTGTGTTGTGTGAGGGTTGATTTATTTGCTGAATAAAATATCAACTTACGTGTAACACCATGTGCTTTCTACTTTGGGGACATGCAGTGCCATTTAATTGGCTTGTGTAGATAGCTTGCTGGTTTTTGATACCTTAATAAAAGCTTCTAGTATACCTGTCTCTTCACATTTCCTTACAATTAAGTTGATGGCAATATGGTCAACAAGTGCTTAACAAGCTCAGAACTTTATTAAACTTCCATTTATGAACAAAGGAAAAAATTAGGAGCAAAGAAGGCAGAATAATCAATGCTAAGAAGAAGTAAGTAAGTCTTTAAATCTTGAAGTTTAACTTGCAGAATTCAAGAAGTAAGAAAAGAAGAAAACAAGCAACTTATTTAGTTGGCCATCAGCATCTCTTTGTCTTCCCTTTTCACCCCCTCATAAGCATTATCCGTCATGAATGCTGGACTCTGACTTGTCCTTCAAAATTTATTTTGCTAATTCTATGAAAGCTATGTAGTTATCATTTGTATAAATAAAACGTTTCTCTTTCTTTGTCCCTTTCAGGATCTCATGGTCCTAAGTCTGATACAGGCCTGTAAGTACAAATGCATCCAATATCTCAGGAAATGTCCCCACTAGAGCACCTCAGCATGTTTGATTTTACTAGTCACACCAGTAGAAGATAAATGCTGAATCTCTAAATCATCATTCAAGGAGCCAGTTCTACTGTTACATTATATTTAAACATATATTTATTTTACAGCAAATTCAGTGAATACCAAAAAAACCTTATTCAGCTTCAGGATGAGGTTACGAAAGAGAAAACAATTAAGTGCCTCATTAAGATGCTGCCCCAAATCACAGTCATTTGTATTCTCTTTGTAGGTATTTCAGTCCTAACTTAAAATTAACACTTTTTTTTTTTTTTTCCTTTTTATTTTCCAGTGGATGCTTTCTTCTTTTTATTTCCCCTTCGTCTGGTGCTGCATAAGAGATTGATTAAAGGCTCTAATTTTCGCTATACAGAACATCCCTCTTTTGCCTTCTACTAGGTGTTGTTTCTTTGTGACGGGATATTGCATCGTCATCCAGGGCTGTACCATGGTACTTTCGAGGTTTGTATCACTTCTTTACATCCCTTTTCTCAAGTTCTTTAATTACAAATATTAATTAGCACCTTCCTGGCTTCTGGTATCTTCTCCTTCTTATAGGCTTCTGAAGATATAGGAACATAAGAATGGCTGTAAATGGCCAGATTAAAGGTCCACTTGGCCCAATATTTGCTTTCCCTAACTACCAGTAACACCTAACACATGCCCTAGAAAAAAATATGAAGATGATAAGCAAACAGAGGTGCTCCCTTCTTCTTCTTCCCTCCACAAACACCAGGTTATATGCTACTATGGACTATCTGAACCAACAGTTACATCTTTATTTTTAATTGCCTTTGATGAATCTTACTTCCAGGAATCTTGTAAAATATTCTGCATCTTATTCTGAGATCAGTAAATGCATAGATGTCATATTAACCACTTTCTCTTTTTGTTTTTTCCTCCTGGAACCTTATGTATAGATTAACTAGTCCAGAAATACAATACATTGTAATATCACAACTAATTAGGAATGAGTTGGTTAGATAGCAAAAATCCCTTCTTCCTTTCTCTCTGCTTTTCATATTTTTAGCTTTATGAGGATAATATGTACCTGTGTATAATCCCCTTTCTCATACAGTAATGGATGTCTACCTGCATTAGCAGCAGAGTCATCAGTCCATGTGAGCTTTGTTAATGGAGCCCTGAAACAATGACAATGAAGTGAGATATATCATATATTTGAGGCCACTCAATACACTCAGAATTGGAGTTTACCTCTAATTTTGCTGTATATTCTTCTGTAGCAATATGCAGCCAGAATGGCTGTAAAACTGCAAGATCATTAAAATCACTTATTTTTCAAGCATGTATCAGGAAAAAAATTTGAGTATTTCCTCCTTGCTTTCCTCCTTCATATTTTATTAATGTAGCTCTAGTTCTTTCTTGCTGAAGCAGTTTCCTAGTTAAATTTAAAAATCAGGAAATTAGTCTTTAATTTGCCTTTCATTTACATTCCTGTGTTGCTTGATACATGGTTACAGAGTTCCGGAAAGAAATAGCCTTGCTGTTCTTAAACTCCCTTCAGTGTGAACATTGAAAAGATTCATTTCAAGAAGCATATGAAAATAATTTCCAGTTAGAATCTAGGTACATGTTAAAATAAAGATTATTTATCCATTGGTCTTGGTTCCAATACTGATACTTACAGGCCACGAAAAGTGGTATTTTAGACAAATCTGTTGCTCTCTGGGTTCCTTTTGTGCCTCTGTGGGTGATTTTGATGAGTTTGGAGGGGAAAATACCAGGAATAAAAATGGAAAAGCAAAAAAAAACTTCAGCTCATTTTTAAATATGCTTAAATATACATAAAAGGTAATCTATAGAGTCTTTGGATGAACATGGAGACAATCTGTCTAGCTCCAGAAAGGGAGAAGACAAAGTCAATCTTTCCGTAACCCTTTCTCCAAAACTGACTGAGAATTTCAAGATAAAGACAAAACAAAAATCACAGTAGTTCAAAACTAGAATCATCAAGATACGATGCTCTCTGCTTCCAGACTCAAGGTTGAAGAGGAACCAATAAACCTCTCTCTTCCCCTTCTATCCTTCTCTTCAGCTCTTATCCCATGGGAAAGATGCAAACTTTTCGGAACATTGTTTCTTTCTGGCTTGGGGTTTGGCTGGTTTTGTTTTTTTGTTTGTTTGTGTTTTTTGGGGTTTTTTTTTGTTCCTGTTGAGAATTTTATAAAAACATTAATGACATATGAGAGGGACCGGTCTGATTTTTATTTATGCCTCGCCATACGCTATTCCTGTAAGAGCTGTACACGTGCTGGCAGCCCTGTCCCGGGAAGGCTTTGCCTGGCCGCCCACCAGGGCAGAGAAAGCTTCCACACTCGGGCTGTGAGCGGCTCCTCACCAGCCAGGGAGACACAAACCCCGGATGCCGGGAAACCGGGCTGGGGCAGGAGCCTTAGCACACAAACGCAGTTACCTGCAGCACAATGACAGCCACTTGCTTTCGGCTTTTTTGGAGGGAGCTGGGGCTCGTCTGTAGGGCCAGCTCGGCCCCGCTCCCCCCTTCCCTTTTTTCCTCCCTGCGGTCCTGCTTCCCTA
>NW_008238833.1:1936101-1990699 GCF_000691975.1 Corvus brachyrhynchos | reverse complement strand
CGCTTGGAAATGGCACCCAGGCCGCCACGGGAGCTACGCAGGCGCGGCGCGGTGCACAGCACGCTCCTGTGGGAGCGTCGTCTTCTGTTTCTTTCTGTTCGTCTCTCTGCTCTCTGTCTCTACTCTCTTTTCTATCCCCCTTCGGTAGGAACACGGAGCCTTTTCTATCAATAAACGGTTCTCGGTTATAATATTGCCGCGCTTGCGCTTTATTTTCGTCCTAGAAACCTGTCAAAAAGAATCCTTCCCGACTCCCTCTTTTATAGTGGAACGGGGCAACATAACAAAATACGTCTACATTGCATGAAACATTACAGCTCCATGAGAAAATTAGCGGGGTTGAGTATTACAGAAAAAAAAGTTTTCATATTTATCTAAAGATTTGCTTTAGTTTTATTTTAGTAGAAAAACTACTGTTTTTTCCGTACTTTAATACTTGCCTTTTAGATCTGAAGAAATTTTTTTCCCCTCCTTGTGATACATATTTTTTTTCATTTAGAAGTGCAGAAGCTTAGCAAAAAAATAATGCTTTCTTCATTCTTTGAAATGCCTTGTTAAATGAATTTTGCTTTTTTCTTCAGCAGTCGTGCTGTGACAGCAGATTCTGTAAATCAAAGGATTACAGAAGCTATTAGATAGACTTCAACAATTCTTACTTTACAAGTCCTGGTCTCACCTTTGGTGCACAGATTCAGAATCTGACAACACTTTGTACCACACATTCTGCACCTGTTGAGTGTGATGGTGTGCTTCCTGCCCCCCAACCAGACCTTTATTTCCCATAACCCTGCTCAAGTGATAACTACCAGTGGCAGTCCTAATGGATGTGACTGGTCATAATGGCTGCATCCCTCTTAAAGTGGATTTGGCGGAGATGGAAAACACAATAGCCAAGGGCTAATTTGGCATGTGCCAAATAAAATATGGCTTGTATGCAACTATAAGACAATCATCTTACTCCATAAATAGTAAGGCCCCAGGGCCCATTTAACTCTCCTTCATGGCTGCAGGCTGCATGCCAGGATCTTCCCTGGAGCAGGGGCACCTCTCAAGGTTATTCCCTCAGTGTGATAGATTCCTTATCGCGTCAGATACTTGGTATGTGAATTGGGAACAAGCAAGCTGGAATTTTGAAATCTTTGCTAAGTGATGTAAAGGACAGATTGTGCATATATCATCCTTTACACAAAAAAACATTGCAAGTCTAGGACTCAGAGTGAATCCAGCTGCACCTAGGCTCTCCACTGAAAAGGAGTTTAGAATGTAAGGGGGTCCTTTTTGAACCTCATGACTCAACAGGAGGATCCCTCTCACAGTTTTGTCTCACCTTGTCTTCTGTGCAGTAAATACTTGTGTAACTTGCCATCAAATCTCATGACACCACCATTGCATTTACTAATGAGCTTTGTTATAACAATAATGTATATTGTTGCTTCTCTCTCACAAGTGAAGTGCATGACTCCATCTGTGACACTGAGAAAACATTACTTAAATATCTCTCCAAAAGATTCGAGTTCTCTCTGCTTTCCTTCATCTTGAAACTTATCTGGAGCACGGTAAGAAATTACAACCTGTACTAAAAGGTTTTTTAATTCTACATGTAATATCTAATTCAAAATACACAAGAGTGCTGAGAGTACTACTAAAATAAAATAATCACTTTAAAAGATAAATGAATTTTTGAATACAGTAAAGCTGAAACAATCTGTTCCTCAGGAAAAATCAAAGGAGTGTGAGGAAAACAGACCTGTAAAAAGACAAACAACCCCCGCCCCCCACAACAATGAATGCTGGATAAAGGTCTTACATAAAACAATTAGGAAAAGGCACAATGTATTACTAATAACAGGTGGATTAGGAGTGGGATTTAATTACAGAGAAAATGTTTAATGTCGTTTAGAAAGATCTTCTACTGTACAATGTAGACTGAGACGGGAAATTTTCTCTCAGAAAATAAGTTAAATTTCATTATCTAACTTTTCCAAGTCCTTGTGATAATTTTTACTTTTACCTTAAATTAAATTCTGTACTTACACAAGTTACCACCCTGAATAGAAGATCAAGACTGGAAACAGAAAGTTTAGTGAGGAAAAGCACACACATTCTGATTTCAAAAGCCATCTTCTGGCATGCTTATCTGAGCACTCTACTTTTCTTAAATTCATTGGAAAAATATCCATATGTAGGAGAATGGATCACAACCATTTAATTTCCCAGATCACTGCTCTAACCACTAGAATTGGGATAATCTTTAGTTGTATTAGTTGTGATAATCTTTTCTTCTTTTTCCCCTTTACAAGAATGGTCTCCTTCCTACATCACAGACACTGAGAATAATTTTTTCAACTAAATTGCATTCCCATCCTTTAAGGTTTATACAGTTATATTTCTTTTGACAATATTTCAACATGTTCACCAATATTTCATTATTTAAGCAGATTTTTGGGACTAAGGTGGATGAGTGTCTACAGCACTGGAAAAGGATCACTTTTGTTATTATATCCCTGCTGCAACAGTCAAGACACTTCTTAAAAATGCTGTTTCTTCTGGAAAAGGATTGAATATGTCTCTTAATCCTGATAAAGTGCCCTCAATAACAAGAATTTCTTCTACTTCTTAACACATCTTGCACTTTTCTGTTTATTTCAAAGTAGATTTGTTTGACTTACAAATATTTTTTTATTGCATTATTTGTGGGGAGTTCGGGTTCCACAGAAAAACAAATAAAGTAAAATATTTCTCCTAGAGCCCTTTTTGGGATAGTTCAGCCATATGTGTGTCTGTGTGCATGTGGACAAATATGGCAGATAAGCAGACACACCTATTTTTGTACATTCCAGGAACTCAAAGATACTTGAATTGTAAAACACTGGATTACTAGTTTGGAGGTAGCTAGACTATTTCAGGCAGCCAGTTAAGCTGTCAAAGAGAAGTATAAAAAAGAAAGCAAAATGAATTCTAGTTCAATTATACATAAAAAGATAGGAGATTGGTTTTTAAATTCTTTGTATCTTGTAGGAGGGCAAGTGTGTGTTCTCTTGTACCCAAACACATCATTAACAAGAAAAAACACATTATGAGGGGAAAGTGTGTGCTAATAAAAAGGAGCTGTATGTTTTTCAAAGACATAGAGCAGAAAAAAAGTGTGAAAAAAATTATTGAATATTTGCAAGTATTTTAATTAATGAAGATATAATATTTCTTCACGGCATTTCCTGATGTTATTCTCAGTCTGTTTCTCATCTTGAATAAAACTTCATGTTCTCCTTCCTGATAACTTGTTCTGAATCTGGCAATGTGATAATATCCACTGCTTATAACATTTTCCTGAATTAGTAGAAAGATTTCACTTTCTTAATCTAGTCCTCATGGTTAGAAAATCAAATTCATAACTTTCCCTAAATCTGTAAGAATAAGGCTATGAAATGTAGAACTTTGGTACATCCTGAGCATTCAACTGGAATTTCAGGTTTCTATACAGACTTTGTGCATGGAGTTGTATGACCACTGTGAACTGTCTTCCCCATTTAGCTAAAAAATATTTTGATCTGTACTGTCCTGCCTTTATGCAGTGAGGTAATCTCAGGTAAAATTAAATCAAACACATTTCAAGGATTCATTTGATCCCATCTATATCTCCATTTCTAGTTTGGTCAGTGATGAGAAATAAGCACTTCTAGATCGTGATTTGTCTCGACCTAAAACAGACAGCTAAATAGGTCAGATGAGTCATCCTCTGAAAAATGCTGCTCTTTTCCCATTGATTATAAAGAGAGCCTAGAGGAAAAACCATAGATAAAGTTGTTTCTGTGATAGATTTCTAATGTTGTATGTGATTAATCCAGTCTTTTATATTTTCTAACAAGCAACACTGACAGCAGGCATGACTGCAAAAGCTTGTCATGTTTTCAAAGAAATCGACATGGAGAAATGAATTTGAAGGAAAATTGCTGATCAGTTCATGATTGTAATCAAGATGTCATGGATTAATCTCAGCGTAAGTCAAGATAAAATTATACCTCATTATTTGAATTATTTGGATATGAAAACAGGACAAGACCAAATGCTATCTGAATATTCAGCAGTTTAAATCTACGTATTTGATTTTGATTCACAGTCCTTCTCTAGCCATTAGGCATCACAACATCCCTTGTGAGCTCTATTCTAATTCTACCGGTTTGTAAGAAAAAACACAACTGCTGCTGCTCTCAACTTTAGCACTTTGATTTTCATAGTTTTAAAAAAAAGAAGAAAATTATTGTCACTTCAGTAGATTTTAAATAGAACATTATGGAACTTCAGTAAATCACATCTATTGAAACGCCACACAGAACAGTACAACAGATGCAAAGTGACTGATACTTGCAAAAGTAAAGCTATTTGCTAAATATTATCTGAAATAGTTTCACTAAACCAATGTAGAGGAACTAGTACATTAAACTCCAATAAACTACTGTAGTGGAGCATTACTAATTTGCTGCTTCTGTGCAAATGAGTTGTACAAGTAGCTAAACTTGAAAGATGATGGAGAATCAACAACATCTGCAGCATTAGGATAAAGATATTAGGCCTGAAGTAGTTGGGTGAAATTATTAATAACAAGGAGCTGAGAAGAATAGCAATTAAAATATAAGATCCTTGCAGAAGAAATAGTGACATCAGCCGTGACCTTTTGCTAGTTTGCTAAATGGGGAACTTCACAAGAGAATCAACCTGAATCAGAGTTTCAAAGCTGCTTTTTTTTCCTAGCTAATGCTGTCCTTGGGTCTGATAGTTATTACTCTCTTTTTGTCTTCTATCTTATTTACTCTGAGTGGTTCTTCTGTTGCAGCAACTGCCTCCAGAGTATGAAGTCTTACATGGGACTTAAGTGAAAAGATAATGCTCATTGGGCATTTTTGCTAACAAAAAAAATCAAAGAAGTTAATAACATAATGCCAGTACATAAGTGAGTCTTCCAAGTAAATCACTGGTCTGTAAGGCAAGCTTGTTTTGCAATAGTATATATACTATTCTATATACATAGAATAGTATGTTTTGCAATAGTGGTGTAAAATATAGGATAAAGACAACAGTCCTACTGTATAAAAGGCGTTGGAAACTATGACTTTTTAAAGTGAACAGGAAATTCCTCCCAACCACAGTATTTTCAATACCCTAAATATTAGACAACTAGAAATATTTGTGTATAGAATCACTGGGTGGCTGAGGTTACCAGGTACCTCTGGAGACTGTCTAGTTCAACCACCTTGGTCAGTCAGGGTCACCTACAGCAGGTTGGCTGGGGCCATGTCCAGTCAGGTTTTCATTGTCTTCAAGGATGGAGACACCAAGCAGCCTGGGAAACCTGCTCCAGTACTCAAGCACCCTCTCATGAAAAAAATAGAAAGCTTTTTCTCATGCTTAAATGCATTTCCTGTGTTTTAATTTATGCCCATTGCCTCTGGTCTTGTCACTGTGCATCATGAAACATGCCTGATTCCTTCTTCTTTACCCCCCACTGCCATCAAGTATTTGAACACAGTGTTAAGATCCCTCTGAGCCTTCTCTTCTCCAGGCTGACCACTCCCAGCTCTCTCAGCCTCTCCTGTGTGTTAGGTGTTTCAAGATCTTAGTCATCTTTTCGGTGCTGTGCTAGACTTGCTTCAGTAAGGAACCGAATCACAGAAGATTCTGTTCCTTACTGAATCACAGAATCATGTCCAGCACTGGATGCAGCAGTGCAAATGTTTCTCACTGCAGATGTTTTTTACCAGGGCTGAGTAAAGCAACAGGGCAAGAGAAGTTCACCTCCCTCAACCTGCTGGCAGCAATCTGCCTGAAGCAGCTCTAGAGGCTGTGAACCTTTTTTGCTGCAAGTGCACATTGCTGGCTCACGGTCAGCTTGCTGGCAGCCCTGACTTCCAGGTCCTCCCCTGCCAAGCTGCTTTTCAGCTGATTGACCCTAGCCTGTCCTGGTGTTTGGAATTGTTCTACCTCTGATGTACTTCCCTTTGTTGAATTTAATGAGATTCCTGGGTGTAACCTCTGGAGGTTCCAGTGAATGTCATCACACTGCTCTGATAGATCAGACACTCCTCATGTAGATGTATCATCTACAAACATGCTGAGGGTGCAGTCTGTCCCGTTATCCAGGTGATCAATGAAGGTGTTAAACACTGCTGGCTACAATATCAACCCTTGGGACAAAGCATTAGTAACTGGCGTCCAGCTGGACCTTGTGTTTCATCACTACCCTTAGAGTCAACATTTTTCTACCCTTAGGTGCCCAACCTACTGCCAGTTCTTTACTGAAAATCTATGTTTTTTGTGTTGTACCCTTTCCAAATATTTGTATTGTGCAAAAATTCTTTCAACATACAAACTTAAAACAATGGCTGGATCAACCAAAAAAGAAACAAACCTGCATTGAGTTTAATTGTTTAGGAACAAATCAAAACAAAACCACATAGGACTTGAAGGCAGAGAATAATTAGGTGACATCACAGTGAAAGCAAAACTGAAGAAACAGATACACAAAAGCATGAATGTCCTACTACCCCAGGCTCCACCACAAAGAAAAGAGACAATTGAAGGTCAAATTCCATCCAGTAGAAAATAGTTTTACTTAGCACAGAAACTAGAGGTTAAATAGCAAAAAGATTAAAATCTATCTGATCTAAGGCATAGAGACTGTACATGCATTTCTGATAGCAGCAGCTGAAATCATATGGGAAAAACATCATTATACCTTATTAAATGTATCCAGAAACAGGCCAGAAACCAGGATACTGTTTATGATGTTCAGGTAAATAAGCTCACTGGTTTTACAGTGAAGAGTATATGTAGGTTTAAAACAATTCCCTTTTAGTGGTTTTGTGTGGCAAGGTTTTGGTAGCCAGGAGGCTGCAGGGGTGGCTTCTGTGAGAAAAGACCAGGGACTGCCCTGTGCCCCACACAGACCTTTCAGATGGCTCCAAACCACACCCGCTGCTGGCCAGAGCTGAGCCCATCAGTGATGCTGGTGGCCCCTCTGTGACAACATATTTAAGAAATTATAAAAAATGTTGTGCAGGAGCTGAGAAAGGAGTAAGAAAAAATATGGAAAACAGCCCTGCAGATCTCAAAGTCTGTGAAGAAGGAAAGGAGGAGGCGCTCCAGGTGCAAGGGCAGCAATTCTTCTGTAGCCTGTGGGGAAATCTGTGGTGATGAGGTTGTCTTCCAGCCCATGGAAGACCATGTCTGAGCAAATATTCACATTTCAGCCCATGAAGGACCCCAAAACAGAGCAGATTGACTTGCCTTCTATATTCTCAATAGCCTTGAGTGAATGAGCAGAAAGAAGTGTAATGCAATAGTAGCGGAGAACCCCAGTATCATTGAATGTTTGATGTTGGAATGGACCTCTGGAGGCCCTTTAGTCCAACCCCCATGACTGAGCAGAGTAAACTAGAGCAGGTTGCCTATAATACAGACAGCTTTTGAATATGTAGGCTCCACAATATCTCTCGTTAACTTGTTCCAGTGTTCACCAAGGATGATAAAAACAGCAAAGGGTGAAAATACTGTTGCTTGTGAGTGATGCCGGACTTCTGCACGAGAAAAAAAAAACAATTCTTGAACCAGATATGCTCAGACAACTCGAACTGCTATGATATCATATAAATCACACTTGTTTTCAGTGTATTCAACAGTGGAAAAAGCCCCATGGGTCAATATGGAAACTGCCTTGCAAATGCACAAATGTGGAATCACAATACAGAGGCATAACATGTTTCTTAGACTGTACCACAAGTACAGAACATTGTTAATTATCTTATCTTGAGGGACAGGATATGACCTTTTAATGCCCCTTGCAATTTAGACTTGCATAATTTAAAATGGGACTCATTATTCTCTGCAGTTGAAAATAGATAATTGTACATTCAGAGAAATATGTTCACAGGGAACTTTCTCAGGTCTGCATGTGCAAGGTCAAGAGATGTGTATTTTCTTTGGGTACAAAATAGACCAAAGAAACATATTTGGTTCAGATGCTTTTGTATTCTTTAACTTGTATAATCCCTTTGGCCAAGGGAATCAAAGCACTTACATTGTGAGAACTTGCATTCACATTTAAATTGAAACAATAATTCCAGTGTTCCATAGAAAAGGGTTGCTACAGAGCTTTATTTCCTTTTACAGTCAATATCCAGACTGTGCACAGCCTTTGCTTTTGAATTATTAAGCTGCCTTTACCTTGACCCACAAAGTTCTTTTCCCCTTATGTTCTGCCCCCCTCTCCTGCTGAGGAGGCAAAGTGATAGAGCAGCTTGGTGGGCACCTGGTGTCTAGACAATGTCAGCACACCACAGTTCTTTTTGGTGCACAATACAGGGCACAAGGAGTTTGAGATAAGGATAGTAATTGGGAGAGCCAATGGGTAAAACATGGACTGGACACAGCTAGACAGTGAACAGTGAAATGATGATGGGGAATTTTGGTTGTTGTCATTGTGGTGAAGAAATGAGTGGATTGTGCGTCAATTCGTCAATTTTCCACTTTCAGTTGGTGATGTGATAATGCTGTTTTGATTTTGGTGTGGGAGATTATTTTTTTTAATGTGAGTGAAATTCATTAAAATGGTGATGATTGTGTAATAAATGTGGATTGTAATGGTAATTCCTAAATATGTGATTCACAGAGATGGAAGTGGAATGTATTGGCTTACATGGCAAGATTTTGGTAACGTGAGGGCTGCAGGGGTGGAGTGTGTTTAAGAACTTGAAGACAAATGGTTTGGGGTTTATTTATTTTGGGGGGTTTTGTTGCCTTGATGTTTTTGGTTTAGTTTTTTTGTTTGTTTTTGGGGTTTTTTGTTTTATTTGTTTTTGTTGTTGCTTTTGTTTATGTTGGTTGTTTGTTTTTTTCCTGACTCTCTAACAGTGCCATAGGAGCTCTGCCTCAAAGACTTTAGAACAGAATAAACAGAAATTTATTTCTTCTGCATTATAGAAGAGGACAAAATCCTAATGTCAGTAATTTGCATACTTAGTCAATTTGTGTAGTCTTACACAAATCATTCCTAGAGATTGTCTAGAGAGGCTCTTAGAACAAACTCCTGTGATAGGTGTCGTCCAAAATCAAAATTGCACAGGATCACCATACAAATAATTTAGTTTCTCCATAGTCATTATGTAGTAATACTTCACTGTATGCCATCATCTTATAATACATTTCCATTTAAATCATGACATCAGTTGTAACTTTAGTTTCATTACCAGGCTCTGTATAAATAGACTGAGATTTTCTGCACCATTTTGCTAGTAAGCTGTGATTTTATAGTACGCTCTTAATTGTACAAGGTCAAGTAGAATTTGAAGGTCTTTTTGATGTTTAAGATGGGAACATGGAACAATAAATATGAAATCTTTGCACTTTTTTCAGCTTCAAATGGGAACTTTGCAGCTACAGGGAAAGAAAAATGTTTTTCCCCCAAAATGGATTTTCTTAAGATTGAATATCAGCATGAACTCAGAGCTATCTTTTATCTCATGTGAAAAGAGTCTTTAGATTCCAACCCACTAGGTGCTTGACACTGTCCTAGTACACTAAAATATGAACTGTGGATGTAACAGAACAGCAGAATTCTGCAGAAGCCTGTTAGATGTTTATGGAAAGCTCCATCCAGAGAGCATTGAGCAATTTGTAGTGCATGAAGCAGAAGATCTAGCTACAGATTTAGGTAAGACAGTGCTTTTTGACAACTGTGGAGTTTTAAATACAATTTCTTAAGATCATCATACAGGAAAGGGTCAAAGGGAAAAGGAGTATACGTTAATAGATAAGGATCAAATAATTTTTTAAAACTTGTACACTGCCACACAGTGTGAGACTTCATGTATTCAGGCACAGCAGCAGTCCAAAATAAATGTACCTTCTTTCCTTTGTACAGGCTGTCTGGAAACATTTGTTGAAGAAATATTTCCAGGATTTTCTTTGCCTGCTTGTATTGCTTGATCCATTGTGTAACATAAACCATGGAACCCTTGATTTACAGATCTTTAAGCACACTTACATTAAATATCTAGTGACACAATAAGAGGTAGTTGGCACAAACTGAAATACAGGAAATTCCATGTAAACTTAAGCAGAAAAAAAACATGCTCTGAGGGGGATTGAACGATGGAAGAGTTTGCCCAGAATGGTTGTGGATCCTCCATCCTTGCAGACACTCAAAACTGGGCTTCGAGTAACCTACTCTAGATGATTCTTCTTTTAACAGAAAGTTTGACTAGACACCAGAGGGGATATGTACCATCTTTTTCTAGCTTTCAATTTAAGTCTACTGCCAGGTCATTCGAGGGAACCAGGAATATGCTTGTCTTTCTCAATTACTCAACAACAAATATGGTTAAAAGACAAGCTATCACAAAATTGTAAAGGCTGGAAAAGTTTAAAAGACAAAAAAACCCAAACGAGCAACATCCACACAGACACACACAGACACACGCACCCTCCCTTGTGATCCACATCCAGGAAAGAAAAAAGCAGACAGATGGATGACAGTTAGGAGGGTAATGACAGGGCAAGAAAATGAAAATTCTCTCCATATTAATAAGAAATAGGCTTCCTTTTAAGTTTAAAGTTATGCAGCTAAATTTAATCTAATTTTCAGATGTAGTAAGTACTGTTGCTTCATTAGCTTCAATATGGGTGCTCAGCCTCCTGTGAGAGTAAAGTCACCTTTCGTTAGGTACTTAAGTATGTGTTTCATAGAGATGTTACACACCCATAACATCCACTGAACTCAGGAATTCCAACACATGTGAAAAACAGGACGTTTATGTCTACTTCTAAGCATGGAACTTTGTGATTGATGCTGATTAAAAAAATTACTCACACAGTTGTGAAAGAGTTGATTATATGCAAGAGCAGCTTTTCGAGCAAATTTTATATTCTCATTATTCTGTGAAAACAAAAACCAACAATGTTTAAGGTCATTTTTCATTTCAAGTGACATTAAATCTTTCTGATTAGTCATACTTCTTCCAAAAAACTTTGTGAAGAGTATTTTCAACCTAGCATAATATACTGCAGAAAGATTGAAAATAGGTGTTACTCATTTTGGACTTAAAGGAGGACTATTTATGCTTGCACAAATTACTGAAGTTCATAAATTTTCTTTAATGAGAAGGACTTTATTTGAACTGAGGGAGCTCTACTAACCCTGAGTGGAAAATAAATTGGAGAGAGAGTGATTTTGGGTAATCATTTTACCATTCGTGATCATGTGTTGCCATGCTGAATATAATTCCAAATATAGTTATTCCTTTGGATAGGATGAACATCTTCAAGGTTCTGTATATTTCATGTAGATCATTAAAAATACTTATACTTAAATTGGCAGACAAAAAATCAAAGTATAAAAAGTTGGAAATTTATGCCAGTCTTATTTATGGACTGCATATTATTTATGGTGAATTTTGAGTATGCGTCATAAAGAACTTAGCATATCTATCATACTATAAATTATCACACAATAGATATTGTCAAGGGGAAAAATAGGAGATCAAGTTTAAATTCTCTTTCATTGTTCAAATGCTACTTACTTCTGGACTAAGAAACATATGTATATGAGTGTCAATATATTTAAAAAGGAGTGTAATTTCCCATAATGTAGGCAATGGAGATGAAGCTAATTCTGAGCTGGAGCTAGAATGAAGATACGGGATGATTTGACTCATGTTAAAGCACATTGTTGGGAATATATCCACTTGCTAACATACCTGTTCAGTGCTTGTATGGAGAATTTGGAAAGGAATTTTTAATTTTAAAGACCACACAAGAAATTTGAAAGATCCTGTGCAATTCTAGACCATAAGCTGAAGACCAGATAGGATGCCCCTAGAAATTAAAATGTCTCTGCTGAATCAAGATTTTTTTTCCAGGAGAGAATTTAGTTACCTTAGCATAGGTGTCTAACATGTAAGGTATAACTCCTGCACTGCATCTACTAGTCAGTCATGAGCAGATGTTTCGGATACCAGGGCACTACTCAACTTATTCACAAGAAATTAAATTTTCTCCCAGGTACATGGTCAGTTGAATAGCCAAGAAGGCACCAGTGAATATGTTGACTAAATCTTTTTGGCTGTAGACCTAGATTTTACTCTCTTCATCTGAAAGTTGGCCATGCCTTCTGTTCTGAGAATTGTTCAAATTCACTGACATAGGTGTAAAACAACATAGATTTTAATTAAAAAGTTAAACAAAAAGGAATATTTATGAGATTTATGATGTAACAATATATGCATGCAACTGATCATTAAATAGATTTTCTTATTGCTTATAAGGTATAGAAATGCAATTCCTAACAGAAGTTCTACGAAGTTCTAATCATTTTACACTAATACTGAAGGCCATTAGTAGTTCCTATGATATGGAGCTCTAGAGGATCTTTAAAGTCCCTTCCAACCCAAACCGTTCTTTATAAAGAGGCACACTCTGACAGAATTGTGTTAAACCTAATGTTATGTTCAATACCATTTTTTCCCCAAGTGACACCACGTTTTTCCCAGGTGATCTTAGTTTTGCCATAGAAATTTTTTTCACAAGACTCTTCAGCAATAGTCTTGAAAGGATATTTCTTAATACTTTGCAATGGTAAATCAGTAGCTGCACCAACATTTCGCTCTCAAGTCTGCAATGCTGTCTTAGTTATTGACTATTCATGCATTTAGCATTTGTCATTAATGCTTACTTTTAAAGAAACAGAATTGTTTTTAAAGGAAAGCTGTTCAAGACAATGAAGTTCTGCAGTGATCAATGCCCAGAACACTTAGCTTTCTTCAGCAGAGTAATAAATATATTGTCATAAGCAGAGAGCTTGCATGCAATAGCATTTATTTCATTAGATATGCAGTACTTATTGCATGCACTTTTACAAATACATTTTAGCATTGGCATAATTCTGCAGTAATTTATGTGTGACTCTTATTAAGACTACTTCTTTATGATTGAGTTTCCAAGAAAATGCTCTGACCTTTTCTTGTAATTCCTGAAATGGCTTATGGCTTCCTATTCCTGTATAGTATAGAACTGGGACTCTTTATTTAGACAAATTATTTATCTTTCTTTAATGGCCTTTATAGGAAATGGAAGCTAGAAAGCAAATAACTTTAGGAAAGCAATATTCTTCTTGATATATATCATAGCAGATAGACAAAGAACAGAAATCCACCAAAAGTTCTTCCTTAATGCACTATTTCCCCTAGTTATTGTTTAGTGGTTGTTGTGGCTTATTTCATTGTTGGTCTTTTGGGGTTTTGTGGGTTTTTTTGTTTGTTTGGTTTTTTTTTTTAATTTCTTTTGGGGTTTAATTTCTTTTTTTTTTTTTAATCTTACTCAAGCACAAATGGTGCTAAAGCAGAAACTTAAGAAAAGATTTTGAACAAAGTGATTTATTAAAACTGAATAGTTGCCAGGGGGTCTATATTTTTGTATAAAAATAACTTCTTAAGGCAGACATACAAGTTCTGTGGTTGTCAGGATCCATAGACAAAAAGAGGAAGTTTAAATACTGCCACCTCTTCTAAAAATAACTGACCTGTAGCCCTTATATACAGCTAGAGTAACAGCTCTATTAGATGCCAACTGAAAAGATTTTGTAGACCAGCTGTCTTCAGAAGGGGACTGAAAATATCCTCATGGTGTACAGGGCAGTTGTGAACACACACAGGAAACTTCAATTTACATGGTACCATGATACTGAGATTATTTGTATCTATCAGCCTCTCATGGCACAAATGAGTTCCAGTCTTGAATGACCTGCAGCTGCTTATGTTGCAACCTTACAAGAGACAAGTTCTTATTCCTGCAAATGAACAGTCTATTAACTTAAAAAAAAAAAAAAATTACAAAGAAAGAAAAGTATGTGTGGACAAGGAAAGTATTACCACCACTCATAAACTGAGAGTAATCAGCATAGTTTAAGAAAAGATTTGATGTAGATGAATATTTTTTTATGAGTTTGTTTTTATAGTGTTTCTTTATAGTTCCTTTTGGGAAGTATCTCCAAAATCCTGTGAGCAGGACAGGAGGAGCTGTTCAAGAACAGTGCTGGACTAAGCAGTGGTAGATTCTGACTCCAAGGGCTCATGCTGTATTATAACTGTCCACAGGAAGAATAGTGCTATAAAAGAAGGCTGTATCTAGTGATTGCTTCAGGAAATTCATGGCCAATGCTAGACCAAAAGTAGGATACAGGCCAAAGAGATACCACTTGTAATGTTGATAGCAGGGCTGCCTAACTCATGGGCTTTTAACCACCTCATATCTAAATTGTCAGAGCTGCTAAGCGCCTTGACTCCAACCTTCATGTGTATCAACTTTGTGTCTGAGGTGACTTTTTTTTACATTCTAGCTTTAAAAGTATATTTGCTAAGGTTAAATTTGCAGGCTCCATACTGGGGGAAGTCACAAATTTTTTCTGTATCTCTTTTTGTTTCAGATGGGAAAAAAGACATGTCAGTTTCTCATATTAAAATTACATCCTTGTATTTTCGTCTAATGGAAAGGCGCAAAGCACACCTTTCTAGCTTATGTAGAATTCTACATTTCCACTCAAACCGCATTCCTTTCTCCATCAAATGATCTCAGGAAAAAACCCTACAAATATAAGTAGAGCTTGATTTAGAAGAACTTGATCTAAATCTAAACTTTGGAGCTTTACTTCATGTATAGCCTACACTTTCGCAGATATTTAAGACCTAACTGAGCCTGACTGGAAAAGGATTCAGAGAATAAATCCTGTGACTGTTGCTGGAGGTTGTCTGTCTGAAATTTTAGGTCAAAGAGTGAGGCATGCTACTTGCATTCAGCCATGGACATGAAGATGATTGCTGTGGTTTACATAAAGCAGAAAAAAAACTCAACAAAACAAAACACTATGAATCACATTCAGACGTAAAATTATTTTAAGAATACAAAATTATTGACTGTGTACCTGTGACATTAGAATCTTTTATCCAATATTTCTGTTGCTTAAATTATTCTATTAAGGACATAATTATTCAGAATATTCCTTTGATGTTGAGAAGACACTGCAAAAAATGTGGTTATTTTTTAATGATCGATAGGAACATTTAATCATGTTAGCTCTATCTACAATATGTTGTATTTAAATTTGCAGTGTATTGTTTTAGTCAAATTTACTGGTATTATAGCCTAGGGTTGGAAGATATTTTCCCAGTCCCAAAAGGGAAAAAGCTGTAAAATTCATCATTAAAATGTTGAAATCTCATCTTCAAGGCAGACAACTTAAATTAGTTGTCCAAATCTTCTGATTAGTTAAGTAAAACTTGTGTCGTTTAGAGCAGTTCTGTACAGTTTATTTTAAAGTAAATTCCAGTACTTGGGAGATATATTTTTAAAAAATCATTGTTTATTTTAAAACAAATTACATATTTTTAAGGAAGTGTGCATATATCTTTTTTTCCCCCAGACACTCCTGACGTTAAAGAACCCAAACTGTTTTTCTATTTTGGACTGCAGTTTCATTTCCTTGAATAATGGTTCCATCCATAAAACAGAAATTGTAATGCCTTCTGAAACTTCAAACACATCCACTCACACATAGACAGAGTCTTTCACTCAGCGCTTTGAATAAACAGTCCTGTGATGAATTTTACACCTAGGTTTACAAGAAACAGAAAAAAGTTGGAATAAAATTTACTTAGAAATATTTTTTGCATATAACAATGTCATAGAAAAGTGCTCATTAATAGGAGAAGTCAGGAAGATTTCACACTGTAACTTCTTTTTTGTAACATTGCTCATTTATCCCAGAAGTCCTGGGAAAATGTTTGGTGTAAATGTTTCAGTTATCTCCACTGAAGAAATTCAGAACCAAGCATCAGTTATTATATATATATTCCCAGAGCTCTTATTCAAAAATGGTAACTCCAAAGTGAAAAAAATAAAAGGAAGAGAAGAAAAAGAGACCAGGCTTGGAAACATGATTGGTCGAGCAATTGACTCTCTTCATTAATTAAAAAGAAAGGTTACATTAAATATTCTTAATTCAAGTTCACCATTCTTCAAAATATCCTACTGAATAATCTTCAGCAGTGAATGATTCGAACCTGAATGATATTTGTAGAAAAACCTGGCATTTTTGTTTATCCCCATTGAGGTCTAGTTAATTTGCTTCTGTAGTGTATAGTGGATTTGTGCTATAGATGAAGGAAATTCAAAATACTTTGATGTCAGCTTTGAAATGACCCTTAGTTTCTACATGACAGAGAGCAGGAGACAATGATTCCATACTGTAAATTCTTTATTTGTATAAATTTGGGATAAACAGGTCAAATTTAATGGCTTTTCCTGACTTGTTAAATTAAAAGAAAATTCAAAATCTGATTAGTACTATATATGCATTAATACTAGGAGAAACAACTCTTAGAGGTTTTGCTTTTCCGCCCTTCCTTTATACTCTATAAACATTGTTTGGGTAGATAGTGTAATGTGACTCCAGATCATTAAGCATAATTTTTGTGTTTCTTCAGGCTTAAGAAAAAAAATTCTACAATAGGGCCCAAAACATTTGAATTCTATGTGTTTTCTGTGTTCAGTACATTGTTAGAAACATCACCTTTCCCTGATGCCAGTATTCATGTTGACTGAATCTTATTTTGAATCTTAAGTGACAATAGGTATAAGTGACAATATTTTTTCTGCTTAAATGTGCTTAAGAAAACCTCAGAATCCAAGAAGATGTCTTAGAAAAAGATAAAGATTCAGATTAAGATTTTTAAATTTGCATTATTTTTTCTCAGTAAGGTTGTCATGATTTCATTATAAGGTCAGAGCCATTACCTATGACATTGAAAAATATCTAGCATATCTGGATCACAGAATCACTGATTCACAGAATATGCTGAGTTGGAAAACAGATATTTGCTAAATCTTTTCTGCATTTTCTGTGTATGTACTGGTTTCAGAGTATAGGAAATTGGAGGACAACAACATCTCTGAGGAAAGGGCTGTCAGAAATGCTTAAATCCTTTCTGATTTCTGTGAAGTTCCAGGCTCCATTCAGGAGCATTTATGACAGTGCAAACCTGAAAGTTTGAAGTTTTGAGGACAAGGAATCTGTGATTGGATTACTGTGACTCTTCCTTTCAGAAACAGCATAAAATACACAACAGGAAGTCCTAAAACTAAGTCTGCTACTTTGTGGAATTGCTCTGTAGCTGTCTAAGTCGAAGTTTTAAAATATAAATATTTTGACATTTTTCATTTTAATGGAAAACATTTTAAAATATCCTCCCCAAAAATACTTTGTGTACATCTAGATGAAAAACATATTTGGTTACTGAATTTTAACCTCCTCAAGGAAATCTTAACAATATTATGAGCAGAAAACAAATAAATTTGGGGGTTCACACACTTGTACCATTTTTTGAGCACAGAAATGGAAGACATCAGAGCTTTTGAGAATGCTGTTGCTGGCTATGAGGAGTGCATCAGCCACAGAGTTGAAAAAAGCAGAGTCATTTATAAGTGCTATGACAATGATAGCAAATATGAATGCTTGATGAACTGTTTAAAAGGGAATCAGTACAAAAGATAATTTCTAAATAGCATCCTAAATAAATAACCTGGTTGTCAGAAATGTTTAACATCCAGAAAGTCTTAAATAATTCCTTTCAAAATCCACATGAGGGGGTGGATCTTTTTTGAAAAATCAACATGACTATACGAACTTTATTGTTCATTTTTTGCATTCATTTTATTAATTCTGTTCCCTGTAAGACTCTGCCTTCATTAGGAATATTTGTGCGGTCAATTACAAAAGAACTTTCAAGCTTTGTTTTTAATGGGTATATAGTACTGATATAATTATTGTCCCTGTGTATATCTCTTTATTTTCCACATGCAAATCTGTTTGCTGCTTTGAATCAAAGAGTTAGCTAATTGTAGGGCCTTTTTTTGTGGGTGTTTTTTTATATCTGTGAGGTTTTTTGGTTTGTTTTTGTTTCTTTTTTTGTTGTTGTTGGGTTTTTTTTCCCTTTTCTGAAAAGCCAGAATAGCTTATACAATCAGGTAAAACAGAAGATTGATAAAGGCAATGTAAGATAATAACTGCAAAGAAGTGGAGTGGTGCTGTTTTCCCAGTATTCTGGAGCTCTCATCAGGGACCTTATGGCAGTGCAAAGTTTTAAGTATGTGACATTCTGCTCATCTAACTATAAATACTGAAATAAAATAGATCGTATCCAGAAAGTACATACTTTATTTATTTATTTTAAGGAAATATAAAATATATTGCTCAAGTAATATGCCTGCATGATTCATACCAATTTTGTAGATATTATTTTATTTAAGTATTTATTTCTTGTAGTGAAATAAATATAGTCTAGCAGAAAAAAAAAAAAACAAACCCATGTGTATTGCTTTTGGTGCTCTTTGCAGTTTCCAGGAGCTTCGAACACAAACAGCTGAAGAAACTAATTTTTAGAGCCATTTTACAAATATAAAACTCTTTCTACAAATGGAATGGAACATGTGATACCATTCCAAGACATGCAGGTGCCAGACATGTTAATTACTTGGAAGGATACTCAAAAAGACACAGACAGAAGCTGAAGATATCACTGAACCTGGAATTGTGCCATTTTTCCTTGAGAATGTTTCTCATATTTCCCTGCCACACAGACTGCACTTTTTCCTTCAACAGTAAATATGATTATCAATTACCTTCCCAATTTCCCTCAGTGCCCTTCCCAGTCCTTTTAATAATAACAAGTGCTATATTAATCGTATGTTCCCTCTTTCAGGAATGAATGAGCTTAATTTGTCTCCTGATGTCCCTCTGCATATTCCTCTGATGTTAAGTATGGACATGAAAACTCAAAAATATGATACCCGACCATGATAGCTTGTACATTAACTATTGCAGAAAGCCACTGAAAATTACAAATACTAATGAAGAGTTTTATTTCCTTGAAGTATTAAATGAAACACGACTCTTTCTGTTTTACCTTTGCTATATTCTGTTATAAATACAACAATTGCATTTGCAATTCCATTTCTCAAGATGCTCTCATCTGAGGGCAAAACTCTACCTGATGTAAGTTTTAGTGAAGACAATGATGCACTTATTTTATTGATCTGGTCTGTAACATCAAAAGAATCCTTCCTAGGTGTTTGCAGTGTTTTAACTGCTGAAGTTTACAGTCAGTAGTGTATTTTTAAATTTTCATATATCCTCTAAGATTGAAAAAGAAGATGTTTCTGTACTTCACATTTATTTAGAAGGTTCTCAAAACAAAACATAAATAGGTCACAGAATTTGCATTAAATCTGTAAATTCTCAGTTTGAATTAGGAGCTGACTCCTGCGGTAATGTTCAGTTACTTACATTTAAACACATACTGCCATGTGAAATATTTGATTATAGCAAAAATATCTTCAAGGGTACAGAAGATATGACAGATCTTCTGGAGACCTGCAACCTTTTGAACTGGTCACAGAAAGTAAAGAAGATTAAGTCCAAATGCATGTGAAGGGCACTAAGCTGCTCAGGTTTAGGCAACTGATTAAATTTGGAATGTATTCTTTTTAGTCAGGCTTGAGGTTTCTCTATTTAGACAATTGAATCGAGCATATGGTACATTAAATTTCTAGTGGGGACTATATTCCATGGACAATCTTTCCATATCTAAGTGGTATCATGAGAGGAAAAACAATGTTGCAATATTATGTGGCACTAGAATTTCCCATAACACACTAAGATGTAAAATCAGTCACCTTGGAAAAGAAAAATTATTTAACATAAAAAGGGGCACTGAGAAACCTTGGATATTAGATTTTCTCCATGTTCTATCTGTAGACAATGAATAGGCCAAGAACTACTTTTTTTTTCCAAAACTTGAAAATGATTGCAATCTTAGCTCTTGTCCCAAATGAGGATTATAAAGGAAGAGTAGTTTTTTGAAAACTCAAGGCAGGGGTGTATCAGTTAAAGGTGTCCTGTGATATTGTGTAAAAATTACAAAATTTGTGAGAAAGTCACAACATAATTTGTGAAAAACGAAATGTGATTCATTTAAACTATTGACACCTTAAATCAATTAAAGTTCCTACGAATAGATTGAAGGAAAGGTTAATAATTAGATGTCTTAGTTTCTAAAAAAATTTGCAATGTAACAGATACAAACATAACATTTGTTTTCTCACCCAGTTTTAGAGGTCCCAGAAAGCTGAAACTAACCCATACTGGAAGACTTTTTCTTTCAATAGAGGATGATTGAAGAGACAGGCTTTACAGGACTAATCAAAACTGAAACTACAGAAGTTTCTATACTTTGGGGGTTTTTGTGGTTTAAGCACATAAATCCACATGCAATTAATGTTGTTCTTCTGCTGAGAAGTGACCTGGTGGCAATACTGTATGGTTTCCCAATTGCCTACTGGGAGCACTAAGGCCAAAGGTTTTTGTCAAGTGCTTCCATGTGTGAATCCAGTTTGAAATAAGATCTTGGAAGTATGATAGCACCTGCTTTCAGTCACTGCAGGTCATTGGAAAACCCTAAAATTGCATAGTGTAGGTGCATCTGATTTGTGATGTAATGTTTTCATTTCCCTGGAGTAAAACTGACTGTAATCGAACTGCAACTGGAGAAAAAGCTTTGGACGGAGGAAAAAGCAGTGAGGAAAAATGGTAGTTATTCTTTCAGAGATAACAGGCTTATACTGATTTGAATAGAAGCATTGCTATCTCTTAATATTTTGTTTCTTTCTTATTATCCTTTTTTAATATTATTTTTTATTTATTTTTATTTTGCAACCCCGTGTTTATGAAGCTTGCTGTTTTAGAAAGTATGCCAGACCTCATAATAGGAATGAAGAAAAGCTATGAAATATGAGGCTGAGATCCTCAAAACTACCATGAAATGAAACAAAGTGACCTAATCCAAGTGACCTTTCTTTAATGTGTGGATTTTATGAAAGCAATCTGCTCCTTTGGAGAGTTCAGAGTGTGCTCCTGAAATATGGGACACATCAATTAACACATCATATTATTTAGCCAATGCACAGTAGATATCTTTGTGCTGGCTAAGTGGAATTTAAGGATGAAGTGTAGATTTCACCCATGATCATGTTACGTGGTGGCTTCCATTTTGTTTTCTCCTGCAAATTCAGGTGCTGATTTTAATGTTAAATACTGCATGGTCTAATATAAGTATTTGTTTGGTTTTACCTTTGTACTTTAGCAAAGGAATTAGCTGATATATTAAAAGTGGCTGTCCCTGAATTTTCATATGGAAATTTGTTTATTTCTTTATGATCTACATCATGGGGGAATTTAGGTTGAGGTAGTAGCAAAAAATAGAGTAACTTCACTAACTGGTATGAATTTTAGGTTTTTGTTTAGTAAAGATCATAAATACAGAAGGTGGATAACTTTCTATTTCAAAGTAGAGTTGGGCAGGTGTAGTTAGATGCCTCAGTCATCTCAGCAATACTTTCAGTCAGACTCCGTGGCAAAGTACTATATATAGGGAAACTTGGTTGAAGCTAGACTTTTACCTTAACAAAATTCAAGAGGGAACTCTATACCATCTCACCATTTATTAGATCAGAATATTTGAGTGTATTTGTATGTTGAACTTTAGATTCTTTTATTGAAATGTCAAACTTGAATTTCAGGCACTATGAGTAAATCACAATGATTAGACCCCAAATGAAAAACTACATCTTTTCAATGGAGGGTGCTGATTTCTGACTAGCCATCCAGAAGCCTTCCAAAAGGAAATAACACCATCTTTAAATTTTAGTACAAAAACTTGGACAGGTGGATCAATATTTTTATATTTTCACACATCTAACATCCATTTCTAGGGACTGCTTAAAAAAACCCAGGCAACCCTGTCAGCATGGCATTACTAGCAGGATAATGTTTATTTACGGATAAAAAATTCTCTAGTGTAATAAGCAGAACCATCTTTTGCTCTCTTTCTTAGGAATACCTTTAGCTTTGTTCTATCCACAACACAGCTCTTAATCACTTGCCAGTGCAACGGGAATTCTGTGTTTTAATGACACCCTGTTTTCCTTGTACTGTTTTCAGCATTATATAGCTGACTACAATGCTTTCATATGTTGATTATTTCACTTTCTCACTAACACTAGGGGAAATCAATAACAGAGAGCATTGTATTGGGTCCATCTGAGATGGAGTTCATTTTCCCCACAGCAGCCCCCACCGTGCTGTGCTTTGCACTGGTACCTGAAAGGAGCTGATAACACCCCACTGTTCTGGCTCCTGCTGAGCAGTGCTGGCAAAGCTTCAGGGCTGTGTCTCCAACATTCCCTCACCAGCAGGCTGGGAGCTGGGGGTAGGAAGGTGTTGGGCAGTGAATTAGGCAAAATAACTGACCTAAACTGACCAAAGAGATATTCCATACCATATGATGTCTGCTCAGCAATAAAAGTTATGAGAAAGGAGGAGAAAGCAGGGGTATTTGTTATTACATTGTTTGTCTTTTGGGGCAACTTCTATATGTCCTAAAGCTCTGCATCCTGGGAAGTGACCAAACATTGCCTGCTGATTGGAAGCAACAAATAAAATATTTTGTTTTCCTTTGCTTTTACGTGTGACCTTTTTCTTTGCTTTATTAAACTGCCTTTATCTTGCCCTTTATGAGGGTTTTTTTCCATCTTATTTTCTCCCTTCCCTGTCCTGCTGAGTGATAGAGTGGCTTGTGTTGCCAGGGTCCAGCCAAGTCAAGACACAAGTATGAAAAGAACAGAGTAGGTATTAGAAAACTCAGTCAATTAAAAAGAACTTAAATTTGTAGATACTGTGACTCCCTTATGGTCTTGTGACCATTGTAACATTTGAACTATTGAAACTATAAGCCACATGATATGCATCAGTAATATTAAAGTTAATATTGATGCACACCTGAAAATATTCCTGAAAAAGTAATAATGAGCTAGTGCTTTCTCAAAACCTCTATATATTCAAACCTGATCTTTATGTACAAAATAGATTTCACATGTTCTAGAAATATAGGGATCTTTGTGCATGCAAAGAGAATAATTGTAGCTAACGTTCAAGTATATGTGTGACAGTGACATATTTTCCTGGAATCATGGATTATGCTTGGGTTTATGACATTCAAAATTCATAAACAGGAGTTGTACTTAGCCTGATGATTTACCTATGACAGCAGTAGGATTGTTGAAAAGACAGACTTGAAAATCTTTGTTTATAGTTTCATGAAAAGGCATGGATATCACACTGTGTGTTATCATAGGCTGACTATTAAGAGAGAGCAGCTGTTTAATAACAGTCCCATCACTTCCATTATTGACTAGTCGAGTGCTTTTATTGAGTCAGGTTTGATACAGGTGGTTTTGAAAATCCAGATAGTTCTATACCCTAGGGGAAGGTAAAGGGGCATATGGAAAAGGTGAAGAACTTGTTTTGGAGTCTCATTCGATATTTAGTATAAGAGGTCTCTTGGGATGTTAATAGGGATACAAGATAAATTCCATCCTTTCTTGCTGGGGTTGGAAGATCATCAGATAAATAATCATAGACAAAGTGATTCCTTTCATTTCATTTTTTTTCTTTTTTTCTTTAAACAGAGATGTGATTGGACTCATTAATGTCCCCTCATTTTCAAAATAAATTTAGATTAACATTCAGTTCATCCAGTAGGTCAATACCTTCTAATCAGTTTTTCTATAAAACGTTATTGTAGTATGAGTTTTCTGTATTACCAGCATCATAAACATCATCAGTATTGAGTCATTTCCTTGCTTACACATGTAAAAAATATTGCATTGAGGTCTCTTAACAGCTACTGATTACTGGTATTACATTTGGTTATGATATGCAATAAAGAAATGATTAGAGGGTGTTCATGTGAACACCTTGCTAATATGTTATTCTCTTTCCTTTTTTTTTTAGAGTACGTCTGAAACACTCCAAGATCAATTAAGCACTCCAAAACAGGCCTTACAACCTGTTCATAAGTATACTCTTCAAAATACTGCTTTCTGTAAATAAACCGGGGGGGTTGAGCAGCTTGATTCTAAATTCGCAACAGAAACTTTCATGAAAGGGAAAGTAGTGACTGACTACTCAACATGTGGCATGTTCCAGGTAATTCATTTAGCTAATTGGTTTGGACAGTGGCCTCTTTCTTTTGATTTTGGTGTTAAAATAAATTTATTTTGTGCAGGAGAAGGTGACAATACCCTACATATTTAAAAAGAGAAATCTTTGGGGTTGCTAGGGATCCCAGTAATCTTTAGTTCAACCTGCCTGTCCAAAATTGTTTCAGGTGAAGCTGTCTGCTCAGGGCCAAGTCCAGTGAGATTTTGGGTATCACTAATGATGGAGAAATCATCATATTTCTGGGAAACTTGTTCCAGTGTTTAACTACTCTCACAGTCAAGAAGGTTTTTGTATATTTAAATGTAATTTCCACTGTTAATAATATTCTATTCTATTCTACTCTATTCTATTCTGTTCTATTCTATTCTACTCTATTTATTCTATTAATTAAATTACATTATATTATATTTATACAATATATATATTTATTATATATCATATTTATTATATTATGATATCAATTACTACATATTTTTCTTATATTGCTATTTTACCATAGATATTAACATAACTAAGCTGATGTACACCAATTAACCACTATGGAAAAGTGATGAGATGTTATTCTGGTAGTTTCAGTGATGAGATATTCAGCCTGATGAAAACATTAGATCTACAATGAAAGTACTATATATTAGTTAATAAAAACTCTTTGTATACACTATTAACCTTCAGCTGGAAAGATTTAGAAGGGCTTATGTCATTGCCTGAATCTGAATTCTTAGTGAATAGCATAAAGCTGACTCTTCATTAAAATTCATATGTGAAACTTATACATCTAAAGATACAGCTCTATGTGCAGTACAGGGAGTGTTGATCGCCAAGGAATAATAAAAACCTGTTTGAATTTTGTACTAAAAACTTATACCAAGATACCAAGACACCCATAAAAATTGATTTCACTTTCTTAATATGGCTGATTGTGAAAAAAATTCCATCCCTAACACCTGAACTGAGTCCTCCATCTCTTCAGTTGTAGTAGGCACATATGTAATTCTTCCAATGTGTAGCTGAAGTTTAACTTTACAGATGCTAAATTATGATTGTATGCTGAGAGAATACGTGACGTCCCTATAAACGTCAAATGAATTCTTTATGATCAGTGCTATTGAAATGAATACCAAACAATTCTGTCATAATTAGTGCTCTTATAATGAATACCAAAGGAATTCATGATAATTAGCTGCTGTAACTGAATAAGAAATGAGCTCAAAATGGGAGATTGGAGAAATCTCTTGAAAAGAAGCTTTAAGCTTCCTGTGAATTAACACAATTTTATACTTACCTAATAACGAAAGGATGACCACACTGCAAATGCTGTCTTCAAAGCAATGTGATCTGTTTCACCCAGGCAATCTCAAGAGATGGACAGATTTTTGCACAGGACAGATTTTTGGTGATTTTTGTGGGACAGGACATAAACAGATGACAAGAGAGGTCCTTCAGGTGTCTCTATGGTCTCACTATGTCACACACCACACTGAAGTTTGGAAAGAAATCAGTTTTTTTCTAAGACATTAAAGTTATGTAGGATCACTGACTAGATTATTGGTATTTGACAAAGAAATTTAACAAGACTTCTGAAAGAATTTCCCTCCATGGTGTTCTATGTTTTTATTTAAGTGGTGCTTAATCTTCGCATTTTCTTCTGTGGATGTCATTTTTCTAAAGGCTTCTGAAAATGCTTTCCATGTTCCCATTAGTTTAGCTACAGCATTGAGAATAATTATTGTGAATGATTGTTCTGTATAGTTATGGTGGCTATTCATTAGCTGCAGTTATTATTATTTTATAAAATTATTGACTTTCATGGTACCTGGGCAAAAATGGCACATTTTCATAGATCCTGGAGAGAATTAAATTCCCATACAAACCAGTGTTTGTTCATCCAGTGCTTGTTTGTTCCACATGTTCATTCTATGGTTCTTCAAAGTCTGTGTAACTGCTATTCTTTGTTCAAGCAACAGTGACAAAAGTTTATAAAAGAAACAAATTAGCATGTCTTTCATTTTATAAAACAAGAAAAGATTTCAGAAACCAGACTGGAAAAGTCAAAGGCAAATGGATTAAAGTTGGATTGTTTTTTTAAAGAAATCCCATGTGTCTGCATTTATGTTTGCATCTTCACTATTCCAGCTGGCTTTTCTGAGAATTGATGTGGGAATGAAACTTTTAAAACAGAATCAGAATTTTCCTTCCTCACACACACTTTATTTGAAATCTTTCATTCTTAAAGGAAATCAGATAAATAAAGAGGATCACAATGAATTTGTAAGATATAATTTATAGGATTGCATGAACCCTATAAATAGCCCCTTGATCAAGACCTTAATTGAGGAAGCATAATGCATCCCTCTTGGCAGTATAAAATGAAGGAAAACATCATGAGCAAAGTGAACTGAGCAGGCAAGACCTTTAGATTGACTTTAATCAAACAGAAGGTTTAATCTGCACTGTGACATGTCTTAACAATTACCCTGAGATTCATCACATGAATCCAAAGGCCTAATTTTCCCTCTGAAAGAGAATATGTCATCTCTGCCAAAACAGAAAAACAAAAGAAATTGAAATATTGATAGAGCAAGAAGTGGTCTTTTTTGTGTAAAAGTCAGTTACCACAGCCCTTGTACTTTTAACTTGTGCCAGAATAGGAGCAAAGCAAAATCTAACTGATAAAAACCAAACCAAGAAAAACCACAAACCCCCGCAATGTTAAAAACCAAAACAAGAGCTATGAGGTATTTGACTAATGTGAGGTATAGTTACATCCCTTGTGGAGGAAATAAAGGAATGATAATAGCTTTCAGTAAAATTGTTGTAAGAAATTATACCCTAAGTTTTTATGGAATTTATAGCATTGCAGGATTTTTGGAGGCTAGAACTAAGGCTAGCATTAAATACTGCTTGATGATTGCTTCTTTGTAAGGTAACTCACAGGAAAAATTATAAGCTAATGTTGAAGGAAGCTAAAGAACTTGCACATTTAGGTGTTGAAGTATTTTGCTACACAGTGTGGAGGAGAACATATTGCAAACTTTTAACTGATGAGATAGGAGTAGCTGTATGTGGGAAGTGAAATAGTCTAAGATAAAAATGATTGGGAATGTTCTTATATCTTGGGAAATTTAGGATTCTTTCATGTAGATTAAAAAAAACCAACCCTGCTAAATGACAGTATCTCTGAAGCAAGGAAATGGCTTCAATAGTAAACCTGTGCCTTGTGTTCTGGTTACTTCTGTATTTCTGTTGCTCCACCCAAGTTTAAAAATCGCCACATAGCCTCTTTTTTCCTACCATTTTCTGTGGTAAATGAAAAGGTGCTTAGAGAGACATGTTTCCATCCTCCTTCTTCAATCAATGGAATTTATATCAAGACAGGCAGAAATATCAAAACATTTATGCTACTCTGTGCTTCTTTTACTGAATCTTCCACCATGGGATGACAGTTTCTTAGGGCTGGCTCACTCTAAGGAAAAATGGAACTGATCTCATTGAATACAGAAATATAGGTGAAGTGTAACTCCTTACAATGTGCAGGATTCCTCAGGGAGTTCAAGGTTTGGAGCAGAAACACAGCTGTCTGTCCAGTGAGATACAGCACTCAAAGTAAGACAATCTGTTTTCTACAATGTGAGAGATTAAAGTTTTATATCTGTGCTGCTAGATAGGACGGGAAAAGGACTGTTTTAGCTATTGTTCTGTCTTGTGTAGTAAAGACATATCCATTATTTGGACAGTGTGAGTAACACTTCTAAGCAGTCATCAAGACAGACGCATTTCTGCTCGTGGACATTTAAATGTGCTTTATTTTAATTTTTTTTCTCAGTAGTACAGGTACTAGTCTTAGACTCCATGCATGTGTAACATTGCAGGAGTTGTAGGATTGGTTAAGCGTCCCACATAATTCTTTTTTCTCATGGCATGAAAGTGATATCTCCAAGTAAAAAGACACCCTACCATGTGTACTGTTGGTCTTTTAGCAAAAGACTGGGAATGCTGGTGACTCTTCATAACACCAGTCCCTATTCTGATCCCTAAATTAAATAGGTCTGAGTAGGACTGTTAGTATGACTCTTAGTATGACTCTTAGTATTTAAAATAATGCTAAGTTATTTTTACATCTTGATTAGTTATACAGACTTTTTCTACATTAACAATAAATTCTTGCCTTCATAGAATCACAGAATCACAGAAATGTAGACATTAGGAAAGACCTTCGGAGTTTATTTAACCCAGTCCCTGTGAACACAAGATTTCCTTTATTTTCCTTTTATTCTGAAGAAAATGTCATTTGATTCTTCTTCCTGATCATGTGAGCTGTAGTGGAAACCAACCATAATGTTGCCATGTTACGCTAATCTTAACCCGTAAAATCTGTTTTGGTTCTGCATTCATCCGTAGCAGAGCTCCATGCATTCCGTGCATACAAACACCTAATTCCTCCTGATTGTCTTCACGCTCTGTGCATTAGCACACAGACACTTCAGAGAGATACTCAGTAGTGCACATTTCCAGGAACAAAAAGCATGAGAGCCAGCACCACCATGTTTTTTGTCATTTCCATATTTGTGCATACACTTGAGATGGGTCTTGTTTCATCAGTTATGAGTTTTCTCCTGTCCACATTACCCAGTATCCTGTGCTTTCCAAGTTGGGTCACCACTTCCTCACTTGACTGTAGGTCATATGCTCCCTCCTCTACTGTTCTTATTTTAAAGTTCTTTTTACCAATTTGACCTTCCTGCTTGCAAAGAAGCTTTTGCCCCTCCTGATCAAGAGGATCTTGTTGCTACCTAACAACCCTCAGTCTTTAAAGGAGGTCCTGTGGCTATAAGAACCAAATCTTTGGGTTTGATACCTGTTTCACTACCAATGTTGACCATCAAAATCTATCCACTCCATCTCAAGCCCTTTACCCTAACAAGAACAACTGAGTTAAAAAACACCTGAGCCACCAAGCCCTTGACCATCATCCTGGGCACCTGTATTCACACTTGATATGCTGCAGGTATTCCCTGACGGTGTCCCGAGGAACTCATCATGTGTGTTTCTTTTCTCACATTAAAAGGTTTTGAATGTAATGAACAAATAGCAGGGTTTAGATTTAGTTGTTCATGTGTAGGCACATCAGTCTGCCATGGCCTGAGACTGTGTGTTTTATCTGGCCTTTGCTACTTTAAGAAGCACCTCTGTTTCTCATAGATTTGATTCCATCTGCTGCATCTGTCAATTTGTAGGTCAAAAGTATCAGCCTACTCCAGATATTTCAGATACCCCAGGGTACCAAAAATGGCATTCCAGCCATGAAAGTTTAGAAAATGAATCAGTTCCCAGACCACTGAATAGCTGTCCTGTCTCCCCTGATGGTAGAGACTTGATTCAGTGGCTTAAATATGGCATCTAGTAGGATTCTGGATGCCTCATGCTGACCTCCATCTGCCAGCCATAGAGGATGCAGGTCTCATATGTTCTGGGTCCCACTAGAGTGTTGCAGATACACGTAGTTCTCTCATATGATACTAGGAAAATTAATAAATTCCTGGATCTCTACCGCCTATACAGGGAATTAAGAAACATAGCACACAAACTTATTTTATTTTACATTTCTAAACCTAAGCTTGAATCCTATCCCTGCGGTGTGTGTGAGATATACTTGGTGTTGCACATTCACAGTGTGAGGAATTGGGTATCTTGCATGTCAAAGTAGACACAATATGAATGCACACAATCTGAGGCAGCCTTAGGTTTTAATAGTGTAGATGTTGTCCAAGATATGCTCATGGGGTCAGTAAGCAGTGCTCAAGTTCTGACACAAAAATAATACAGATATAGCCACTAAACTGAGTGGGAACTGTGCCAAAATTTCACCTCAGAGGAAATGTCGTAATCTTCTGTAAAATATGTGCTTTTTTCGGATTGCAGCCAAAAGGGTAGAACTGAGCTTGTAATGTGTGACAGTTTTATATAGTTACACCTGTCAGAAATGTATGTAATAAATTGATTAGTTTACTAATATCACAAGGGGAATTTAAGTAGAGCAGGAGAGTGCATTATTTTTCTTTGTCTGCTATTTAAAAAATATATTCTGTGTGAGTCTGCTTGGGATGAAGTTAATTTTCTGCATAGCAGCCTCAATTGTGCTGTGTTTTCGATTTGTGACTAAAACAGTGTAGAGAACTCAACAGTGTTTTGGTTAATGTTGCAGTGCTTTCACAGCATCAAGGCTTTTTTTATTCCTCACTCCACCCTGCCTCCCACTTCTCCCTGATAGGTCAGCTGGGAGTGAGCAAAAAATTACAAGGAGGCATGGCCAAAAGAGATGACCTGAGATGACCAAAGAAATATTCCATATGGTATGACATCGAGCTCAGCAAGAAGTAGTTTGGGAGAGAAAAAGGCATGGGGGATATTTTTGGTTCTGGTGTTTGCCTTCCCAGCCATTGTCACATGTGCCAAGGTCCCACTTGCCAGGAAGTGGCTGGACATGCACCTGTTGATGGGAAGTAGTAAATTTATTACTTGTTTGTTTTTTTTTTGCTTTGCTTTGCTTTGCTGTGCTTTGCTTTGCTATGCTGTGAACTCAACTTTTCTTTGTCTAATAAATTTTCTTTATCTCAGTCCACGAGTTTTCTTGTCTTTGTTCCATTTTCTCACTGTCCTCCAAACAAAAGTCCATGTGGGTGCTTGGCTGCTGATTGGGTAAACCCACTACAGTTTGAGACTTCTTGCCATAGTCATAGAAGCATAGAATGGTTTGGGTTAGAAGGAACCTTAAAGATCATGTAGCTCCAACCCCCTGCCATGGGCAGGGATGCCACCCTCTAGATCAGGCTGCTTAGAGCCCCATCCAGCTTAGCACTGAACACTTCCAGGGATGGGGCATCCAACAGCTTCCCTGCACAACTTGCTCTGTGCCTCACCACCATCACAAAGAATTTCTTCTTATTATCCAATCTAAATCTCTCCACTTTAATTTAAAACAATCCTCACTTGTCCTATCACTATCTGCCTATGTAAAAGGTTCCTCTACACCTTTTCTGTAAGGCCCCTTTAGGAACTGAAATGCTGCAATGAGGCTTCCCCAGAACCTCTTCTCCAGGCTAAACAACCCCAGCTCTCTCAGCCTGTCTCCACAGGAGAGGTTCTCCAGCCCTCTGATCATCGTTTTGGCCCTCCTCTGAACCCACTCCAACAGGTCTATGTCTTTCCTGTGCTGAGGACCCCAGACCTGGATGCAGTAATCCAGTTGGGTTCTCACAAGGGCAGAATAGAGGAGAGTCATCTCCCTCAACCTGCTGACCACTCTTATTTTTATGCAGCCCAGGATAGCACTGGCTTTCTGGGCTAGGAGAACACACTGTTGGCTCGTGTCCAGTCTTTCATCCACCAGAACCCTCAAGTCCTTCTCCTCAGGGCTGCTCTCAGTGAGTTCATGACCCAGTCTGTACTCATCTCTGGGATTTTCCCAACCCAGGTGCAGGACCTTGCACTTGGCCTTGTTGAACTTCATGAGGTTCCCACGGGCCCACTTCTCAAGCTTGTCCAGGTTCCCCTGGATGGCATCCCATCCTTCTGCTGTGTCGACTGCACTGCTCAGCTTGGTGTCATCTGAAAACTTGCTGAGGGTGCACTCAATAACACTGTGTACTTGATCCAATTGTTTGTGACATTGATATTAATCAAGGATATGTCAAAGGATATTAAAGAGCACTGACTCCAAGACAGAGCCCTGAGGGACACTACTCATCACTGGTTTCCACCAGAACATAGAGCCATTGACCACAACTATCCAGCTGCATGCATGTAGACAATGTCTCATCCTATCCTTAGTTTGACTTCTGTCAGGAACAGTAATTATATTTTACTTTAGTCTGTTCTCAGCAGAAAGTGATTTTACAGAACAAGCATACACTAACATGACTTTAGCTGAGTAGCTGGCAAGAAATATTTAATACAGTTCTTTATTTTTATTAGCAAATTATGATTTCACCGACAGCTTTTATTGCCCTATCCTTAAGCTCAGCAAAGTAACTCTCACCTTGGTAAGAGCAAATATGAAGTTCTTTCTAGTAGCTATTTTTCTCCTTGCAAACATTTCCCCCATGACATCTCTTGGAATTGTGAAACATGCTCACATGGTCTGTCTTTGCACTTCTATACTCATAACACTAGCAATGACACTTTCAGTCCAATTCTCCTTCCTTTGCCTTCAATCCCTCATCTTCTCAGGACGGATTCCAAATGTGAACACTGAGAGCTGCTGAATTCCTGCCAGCTGGAGTACAGCAGAAGACAATATTTGCAAAGTGTGAAAGGAAACCAGGGAAAGGCAGTCCAGATATCAGTGGGAGTGGGGATGGAGGGACTGGGAAAGAATAAAAAAATAAAAATAGTCACTTCAGACTTGGATATGGCACTTCAAAGACTTTTTCTGAGCTAAGCTAAATACGCGTTTAAAAATGAATTGTAGCTGTGAAAACAATTCGTAGGTCATAAAGTCTTTCTTGTTGGAATGAGTTTTGAAATCAGCCTAGTTCAATTCATTAGCCTCATGTCACATTTAAGCTGTCACAAATCCTTCCATTATGTAGGAAATTAGTTTACCCACTGGTGAACCAGAGGGATGAAACATAGGAATTGTATAACTAGAAGTTGGACTCTGCAGAAAAACTGACAGGATTTCTTGATAAAGTAGGTGAACTTCTCTGGGGATTTGTAAATCCTTCATTCAGTCCATGCCCCTGAGCAGGAGCAGGTGCACTGTTCTGACATGAAGCAAAATTTCAAAGGTTTAGTGCCTGAATGGGAGATCAGGCCTCAGTACATTTCAAACCCAATGAAGCTGCATCACTAATCATCTCCCCTCTAGAATACTTTGACATTGGCTTTGACAATGACTAGAAAGAAGGATATTCCCTGAAGTCTGATTAGCATAGCAGGCAATTGATGTAATGGAGGACCACCCAGAAAATAATTAGTAAATTATCATGATGGAATTTTGAAACATAAATCAGTATGTAGTAGAAAGGTAAAAAAGAAAAAAAAGATAAAATTAAATATTGACTTTGCCTCACAGAGCACAGCAATAGGTACTAAAAGCATGAATATGTTGAAGATACTGCTTTTCGTGACAATTGCAATTTCAATTAAAAGCTGTTCAATTGCTAGAGCTAGTAATACATGAAGGGTCTTGAATATTAATCACATCTTGGTGAGTAGAAAGCTGACATACATCTGCTGATATGTGATTACTTACTCGGTAGATGCAACTCAGCCCAAAACAAATACGATGTAATTCAAGCTAACATAGCTGCTAATAGCAAAAAATACTCTGAATTCAATTATCTTGTATTTGCCATGAACTAGGAGCACAAATATTTATTATTTATGTATTATGGATATTTATTGCAGATTAGTAAATGTCTGCTCTTAGGATAACTTGGTCATGTTCTCCAGTATTAAGTTGCATTTGTGGTGTAGTATTCAGAATTTATTTATAGTCAGTCTCATTTTATCTTTCTTTTCTTTTCTTTTTTTATTTAAAGCAATATGAAACTGAGTCAAAACTCTTAACCATACGTATTAAAATATTTAAAGTTTTTAGTTTCTCTCATTACTAAATGTTGATTTTTATCAGAAATGGCTGCTTTTATTCTTTATGCAACCATCTTAAACGATTGTTTGGGGGTTTTTTGTGAAAATCAAAATATCCATTCAAATTATTTTACATAATTACTAATATGTTTTTCTGCTGAGAACAATAAAATAGTCAATAATACTAGCAAAATATTTTTATATGCCCAGTCTAATGTGGTCTAACGTGCCATTAGAAATGGTCCCCCCATCATGAATGAAGGTGAGGTATGACATCACCTAAGGGATCTGAACATACATAAGTCCATGAGACTAGATGAGATGCATCCCAGGATCCTGAAGGAATGGGATGATGTAGTTCCTGAATCACTTTACATCATATTTCAAAAGCTGTGGCATTCAAGTCCCTAGTGACTAGAGAAGACAGACTATTGCCCCCATTCTTAAAAAAGGTAAAAAGGGATACCAGAAAATTACTGACTAGTCAGCCTTTCCTCTCTACCTGGTAAGATTATGGAACATCCTCCTTGAGATATGTCAAAACATATGAAAGACAGGGAGGTGATTAGAGACTGCCATAATGCCTTCACCAAGGGCAAATTGTGCCTGATGAATCTAGTGGCCTACAATGGAGTCACTGCTTCTCTTGAGAAGGGAACAGCTTTGGATGTCATCTACCTGGATTTGTGTAAGATCTTTAATGCAGTCCATCACAATATACTTACCTTTAAATTGGAGAGTTATGATTTTGATATAATGTGCTGGTTGATCATTCTTCAAAGTAGCTAGTATGGATCAATGTTTTGGATTGTGCTGAAAAGAGTGTTGATAATATAGAAACAATTTTGTTAGTGCTGAGCAGCACTTGAACAGCATCAAGGACTTTTCTACTTGTACTGCCCCACCAGCAAGGAGGCTGGGGTGCTTAAGAAGTTGGGAGGACAGGTGACCCCAAATGACCACAGGGATATATCAAACCATGTGACATCATGCTCAGTACATAAAGCTGGGGAGAAGAAGGAGGAAGGGAGTGATGTTCAGAGTAGTTGGTGTTGTTTTCCTAAGTCAGTATTGTGTGTGATGGAGCTCTGCTGTACTGGAGATGACTGAACATCTGCCTGCCCATGGGAAGGGGTGAATGAATTCCCTGCTTTGCTTTCCTTGTGTGTGTGGCTTTAGCTTTACCTACTGAACTGTCTTTACCTCAGTCTAAGAGTTTTCTCACTTTTACCCTTCCAGTTGTCTCTCCCATCCCAGTGGTGGAGATAGCAAGTGGCTGCATGGGGCTTAATTGCTGACTCTGGCTACACCACAACATGTATGAACTATTTGCTGGGCTAGGAATTGTCTGGATGGCTGTGTCCAAAGAGTTACAGTCAACAGCCTCATATATGGGTGGAAATCAGTAACAAGTGCTGTCCCCCCAGGGTCTGTACAGGAACCAACGCTATTTAATATCTTCATCAGTGGCACAGTGGGATCAAGTGCACCCTGAGCAAGTTTGCAGATGATACCAAGATGAGTAGTGCAGCTGATTTTCTAGATGGGTGGGGAGTCATTCAGAGGAACCTTCAGAGGCTTGCAACAAAACCAAGTGCAAGGTCCTGCACATGGGTCAGGGCAATCTTCAGTACTGTTACAGACTGGGGAACGAAATGATTGGAACAGCCCTGTAAAGAGACTTAAGGGTACCCGTCAGTGAAAAGCTGTTCATGAGCTGGCAATGTGTGCTTGTACCCACATCCTGGGCTGCATGAGAGAAGTGTCAGCATGATGAGGGAGGTGATGCTTCCCCTCTAGTCCACTCTTGGAGACCCCACCTGAAGTTCTGTGTCCAGTTTTGAGGTTCCAACACAAGAAAGAGGTGGACCTGTTGGAGTGGATCCAGAGGAGGGCCACAGGGATGATCAAAGGGCAGAATACCTCTCCAGTGAAGTCAGGCTTAGAGAGATCTGGTTCTGTTCAGCCTGGATTAGAGAAGGCTCTGAAGAGACCTTATTGTGACTATTTGATACTTAAAGGGGACTTACAAGAAATATGAAGGAAACCTTTTCATCAGGACCTGTAATGATGGGACAAAGGGCAATGGTTTAAAACTGAAAGAAAGTCGATTTAGGTTGGATATAAGAAAGAATGTTTTTTTTATGATGACGCTGGAACAGTTTTCCCAGACAACTTGTGGATGTCCTATCACTGGAAGTGTTCAAGATGAGGGTGGACAAGACTGAGCAACCTGTTGTAGTGAAAGATATTCTTGCCCATGGTGGTTGGACTAGATGACCTTTAAATATGTTTCTGTGAATCTAACATTGTATAACTCAATCATTCTTTGAAGTTGTCACAAAAAAACCTACTTTTTATATCCTCATAAAGTTTTGACAAACTTGAAATATTTTAAGAAACACAACTTGGGCTGATAATTTCACCAGTATACAAGGCTATTTTCAAGACTGTCAGCTCTCTGAAAAACTCAAAGCAGTATGAAAATATGTAAAATTTAAAAAACAAATGAGATGGGTTTTTTGGTGTTTGGTGGTGGATTAACAGATGGCTGGTGAAAGAATGCAGATACTTAGTATGAGTGAATGTGTTTGAATTTCACGCAAGAAAAATTAGAAAAAGTTAGAAAATGGGTGAAGGGTGGTGCTATAATAAAAATAAGACCTACAACAGATGTTCCTGAATTGAATTGTCCGGTTTTGGGGGAATTTCTTCTGATATTGAAATAGAACAAGAGAGGTACATTGAAAATGTAGAAAAGGAAAAGAATAAGTGAAATAAAAAATATTAAAGGATATCAAGTATGTTTTTTTCAGATGTCCTGAAATGATAATTTTCTTTTTCTCATTTATATATCTCTAAGGGAAATTTTGAGGTGGGTGAATGAGTTTGTATAAACCCAGCATGATTCTTTGTATAGATACAAAATGAAACCAAATCACAGACAATCAGGTAAATTAGAATGTGATTTTGAATTCAATGGATCTTTTTGAAACACACTAGGTTAAAATCTTTTCAGTCCTTCTGAAGTTTGACTGCATACTTGAGTAAAGTGTATTATATCTCCCCATAAAATATCTTCACTCATAGCCTTAAATATACCTTTAATCACACTTTATTGCTTGTATTCAGGAAACTAAAAATGCAAAACCAAAACTGCTCCAATACCATGAGAATAAGTACCAAAAGAAAAATCCTCACATATGATGAGAGTGGGTACACTGTAAAAACTTGTGTTAAACAAGAAGAAAACCTACTGTATTATGCACAGAAAATATTCACATATAAAAACCTGATTTTTCAGAATCAGTGCATGTTAAAAAGAACAAACTTTCAATGGTTAATGTCTTTACAACATAAACTTTGGAGACAAAATAGTGCCTGGTAGACAGAATGATGGATTTTATCCCCTGAGGTTCAGAGGAAAAAGGTTTTATTTAACTATTTAACTCTGACATTAAATGCTGAATTATCTGGGTTAAGACAGAAATCTTCTGGGAAGTAGTATACTATTTACTGATTGTAGGATTTAAAAAAATATTTATATTTGTTCTATGATATAATACATTATAGATACAAATGGCTAATCCCTGTTTAATGGTGGACTTATAAATGCAACACTTGAAAACCAGGGTGGAACATTAGACTTAAGCAAGCATAATGTTCTGATCTATAAGGAATCCACGTTTCTGTGAATCAGCTATGACAATGTATGGGCTATTGAATGACATCTGGAGATCACGAGACTGAAATTGTTTCTAGAATGAGGAAACTGAAGAACTATACATTGATTGTTAAAGCTTAACTTTCCAGTTGGGAAAATGTAATGAAGGACGGATTTTGATGCTAGTCTGTTCTCTGAGGTACTGTATTCCCTGAGTTAAATCCTGCCAGAAGTTCAAAATCTGTGGTTATTTTACCTTAAAAAAAATCCTTTCCTGATTGGAAAACAGAGGATCACCACAACTCTTGATAAGGTATTTAAGAAGTCAAGTATGTTAACTTTTAAAAGAAATGGGCAACTTATTTCATTTTGAAGTTAGCTGCAATTTCTTGCCATATGACTACAATGTGTTAGGTTCTAAACTAAAGGGCTTTTTATTAGGAAGTGCCTATTTTTTCTCCATTAACAAGTGTAAGCACTCATAGACCGTAACAGTCATAACCATTTCTCTGATAATATAATAGACTGAATTACCTGAGTGTTTCATTGGAATGTATTTTATAATCCTTCATGTATTTTGGTTCTACTCTGAGCCTTCTTCCATTTTTCTGTAACCTTTCAAAACATATTTCAGAACTGGCTACGGATTTCTGGAATGTCACAGTAGGACCAAATAAAGAAAAAAAAATGTTTAAAGATACTCAATATTTACCTCTTTGCATATTCCGATGGCATATTAGTCCTGCTGTTCAAAATATCCACTTGGAATATCATGTTCAGTTATTCACCAACCGTGATACTTCAGAACCCTCCCTGTGCCTTCTCCATTCCCTAGGCATCTGTTTTTCAAAATCTTATGGCATTGCCCTACTTAGTCAGGTGTGCATATCTATATTTGTCTGTAAAAAAACATGCATCCAACATGTTATGAACTGATTCAGACCTGACTTTTCTATTACTTGTTTTTCCTTCTGTTTTGATGTTACAGTGCAGATACTGCAACACGTGTATCAGACAGCGAGGCCCTTGGAAAAGAAATCTGTATGGACCGATTCTTGGTAGATGTTTCAGAGATGTTTATTTCTCCAGCCGCATGGCCGGGGCTCTGCCGAGGAACTGCTCAATCCTGGGACCCGAGGGTCCTTGCCCGCAGGGGAACACAAAACAACCAATGGGGAACGAGGCTGACCAGGGGCAGGAAAACCCCGTGCCTCCCGCCCAGGGGCCCTCTCCCAGGACCACATGGCAGGGGGAAGGGACCCCGACGTTTTGATGCCTTCTAAAAACTTCATCTGTGCCTATTTAATGTATTTTGAGTTGTTGATTAAAATATTAAGCCAGAAGGAATCAAGAAGGGCTTTATTATCATAGATTCCCAGTTAGGCGTTTCACTGCAGAAAGCATCCCTTTTTTAAAATAAAAAATTTTATTCATATTATCCTCCTAGAAAAAAAACTTCCATAGTAACAAAGAACTCATCCTAAAATTTATAGATACTAAGCAAACACATATAAAAAAAAAACATTTTAAAAACCCTTGTATTTCATGACAACTAACCTAATTAGTGACAGCCCTGTACCACATAAATTTCAGTTATTAACTGCACCCAGTTTGGTGTATGACACACAGTTCCACAACAAAACTATTGCAGGTCTAAAAATAGTGCTTCTTCTCATTTGTTCTCATTACTTTTTATAGTATTTCTACTGCAGATTTGTGCAACACATCTGTATGATCCAAGTGAACAAATAAACACAAGGATTGTGATGCATATGGATTGAATGCAATGCATCCGTGGGTTCTGAAAGAAATACTGACTGGAAATATCAACAGTGCTGTTAGATATATGTAATATTCTCTGCATATCCTCTTTCTCAGTACTTAAAAGTAGTGGGAATCATACATTGCATATCTTTTGATCTTTCCTTTTTCCTTTGGCAAAAAAACCCAACCAACCAATATTTTTTTTATTACTTAATTCATGTCAAAGAGGAATAAAATGGAAATAAAGACAAATACACACACACACATATCTATATCTATATCTATCTATATCTATATATCTATATCTGTGATTCCTGCCTGTCCCTCTATGTACATCTTATAATAATCTCAATGATACTTTGCATATCAAGCTCCTGTTCCAAACATATTCTTGTGAAAATGTTATGGTTCATTAAAATATGGATGTGATTCAGCTCAGGAATTCTTTTTGCAATACGTGAAATTTGTCCTTTGGCTGTCAGCTCAAACAAGAGTTTCTCAGTAAGACATGCTTAGACTTTACCAGTAATAGCTACATCTGACTTAAAACAAAATTAACAAAATTAAGGTCAGCTGCCCTAAAACTCCTAATTGTTCCACATTTTTAAGAAACCATCAGCAGAAGTGTTATTGTTTCATATATGCGCAATAGCCCACTTACTGTAAAAGTTGTGAAGTTACCTCTGTTCAATATTCCTGTTTAGAACAAGCCAAAAGTTTAATTTGAAAAAGGAAAGTGATTTCTCACAGTTACGAGTTAGGAGTTGAGGCTTGCAGGAAGCTCAGTTACACTGAGATAATTGTAAAATACTTTCTTAGGAGGGTGGATCTAAGCTTCAGCCTCTCAGTGACATAAATGGCAAAAGATAAACTTCAGTATTCTGAAGTTAAGAAAAAACGATATTTCTTCTGTGAGTTTAAAAGAAAGAAAAATCTTTAAATCTAAAAATGTGGAAAGGTAGTAGTCAAAAAAATTATTTTACTCAATGGCCGATAAAATTTTGTTCAAATTTCTCCTTTATTTGTGCACACTGAAACTTATTTCTTCAAAACCAGAAACCTAACTATCATGATAGTCACAGCTTGTGATAGTCTTCCATCTCTCTTCAAGGCGAAAGAAATTCTGTTTTGCATTTGATAGTGTTATATTCTTCTGAGCTGGTGATGCAAGGCACATTTATTCTCTGATTCCTTGAAACTGAAGGCCTTAAGTGATGGCTTTTCCAAGCCTCTCAGAAGTAACTATTCCAAAACTTTTTATGTGAAATTGATCGGCTGCTTCAGGAGGGATGAAGAGGTATCTCATCAGTCCCTGCCAGAATGCTGTATAGAGCAGCAATTTAAGTTTGTTCACTAGAAAGAAGTTCAAATAGTCTCAGGCAAATGAGAAATGAGCCTTTGTTAGAAAGAAATTTAAACAGTCTCAGGGAGATGATGGCTGAGTCTTTTCTCCCTCCATACTTTGTGAATGAACTGATCATATACCATTCTTGTTCTGTGTAGGCTGAGGTAGTGTGAATGCACACTGACTGCATCAGGCTCAGCAAGAGAGATTACAGAAAAGAAAATAACTTCATCAAGTATGTCATACTCTTAGTGTCAAATAAAAATCTTAGCTAAATCAAAATCTTGGGGGGAAAAATAGGTCTTATTTCAAGGAATGGGGCTTTTTCTGATTGCTGAAAATACAGAAATGCTGGAAAAAACAATTTCAGCCTTTATTTCATTAAATAATTTCCCACTAGTTTGACACCTATCTGTGGGCAGACACTGGAAGAGAAAAAATACGTGACTTATTTGACGTAAATTGTTTATATGAAAATCTATAAATATCAGAAAAGCCCATTGCCTAATGGCCACAATGATTGTGTCTAACCAAGTTATAGTTGATCAATTAAGAGACATGCCTTGTTTCTAAATACTTTTCAACTAATTGCACTCTCTCCTATTGCTGCACAGACAAGCTCTCAGTCACACTGTTAGGATTAGAAGACCACTCCTCATGTTGGACAACATGCAGTACTACCTACAAGAGACTGAAGCTACATATGATGCGACCATTCACTATCATACTCGTGTAATGGCTTGAGAGAATTACATTCTCCTTAAGCTTCTGTTATGATCTGATTATTAAGAGATGCCTCTGCCCAAATTAAGATGCAAACAAAACCATATGCCAAAGCCAATAGCAGGGATTTTATTTAACAGTAAATGTGAGGTAAAGAGATAGAAAGAAACAGGAAAGAGAGGGGCAGAAAAAGAGAGAGAGAGAAAGACAGACAGACAGACATTAAGTAGAAAGATATCACCATCCAGTGGATCCTGTGGCATCCTGCTTGTCCTTCATCCTGGTCTCCTTGATGGTGAGGGACTGGAGTCATTCATCTGCAGGTACCACCATTATACAGTCCAAGTCTTGGGTACCCACAGGGTGGTCCCAGATGTTCCCACAACTTGGACTGGGATGGATGTAAGCTCTTTCCTTTCCCATAGTCTGCACAGTGGAATTTTTGGCTGGTGTGCTAATTCCAAACCTTCACCTCCATTAGGCTTGGAATTAGCACCTTCCAGTTTGCAATCTGCGCTTATGTCAAGTTTCTGTTGTGGTGGTTTATCTTACAGAAATTTCCAGCTTTGATAGTGTTTTGAGACATTTGTGCTCTTTAAATCCTTACAGCTTCCCCCTGTGCAATGGGTCTAAATAATTACATTAAAAATATAGTCCATTTTCTCTGCCCGTCATGTATAAAGTATGATACTGAATTTCTTTGTCTTTTATTGTTGAAAACAATGCAAAAGCAGAGTTTAATTAGTCCTAGTATCCCAATTAATATAATACAATTATTTTACTGAAACCTGTTATCTATTGTCAAGCCTTCACTGAAAACTAAAGTGAGACAATTGAGCTTTGTGAGGCAATTAGCAGGTTTTCAGAACAGCAATGTGAGAATTAGTTGCTGCTTTTCACATTCCGCTTCTTTTTGCTATTTCTTGCTGCGTGAGAGACTTGTGAATGGAAAAACAAGTGAGCTGAACTGCTTTTGTACTCCCCAAGACTTTGGGAAAAAAATCCAAAAAACCAAAAGAAATTACTTCATGTCCCTTTAGGATCAATTACTAGCATTGCCAATAACATTTCTGTATCGGTTTAAAAGTAGAATCAATGAGAGATGAATTTGGTTTACAGGTGAAATTCTACCCTAAGTAGCTCAAACCAGGAGGGGAGGGTGGTTATTAACTCTATGGTGTTGGAATTCTTCGTGTGGACTGTAAGGTCTTTCAAGAGTATTAATTCATACTAAAATTAAGAAAAAGAAATGTATCTTCTCTTGATACAAGGTTTTTTTAGTTCTTGTCTATATCAACTTATGTTGGTATCTTTGAATCACAGATATTTTAACTCGTCATAGTATGAAAAACATGTGGATTCACAAGGTTTTCAACTGGGAGCTCCAAGAGCATCTCACAAAATGGTGCATGTTTCTAAACATGTTCAGAAGAAATGTAACAAAAATATCAAAACCAAAGGAGATCACTTAAAAGAGAAGAACTTGGGGAGGTGTTCAGTAGCATAATGAGAAAAGTGTAGCATCACAGAATATAACACAATATGATGATACTCTTTAGAATTCACTTACTTGTGAAAGAAATCACTATGTGGGATGATATGCATTGCAGAGTGGAAGGTGCTTTCTAAAATCTTCTAAAAAACTTCCTTGGATTTTTTTATTTTTTTGTCCTAGACATTGCCAGAGTGGTGGTCTTTCTGTGTGTATCCCTAGTCCACAATGACAAGGCTTTGATTCCATTTTGCACAATAGCTCAGTGTTACAGCATGGGCAAATGCGGCAGTATGATAATAATGGAAAGGTGAGAGTGTGTAGCAACAGAGTTTCTGCTATACTTCCATTAACAGTTGTTCCTCAGGCTTCTTCAGACAGGAATGTTCACTTGAGGAGTACAGAAAAGGAAGTAATCACCAATGGGTTGCTTTCCAATATTTAGGAAATATGCCTGTATAAAGTGGTATTGTTTTATATTGTCCCCTTCCAATCGATGCCACTGCTTGACATAAAAAAATCACAATATGGGGATTATCCAAAGAGAAACCGTCACTGAAAAGAATATCGTGAGAGAACAACTTTCCCATTCTCTGTTGGCTGCAAAAGCAGTGTTTTCTCTATGCTTCTGGTCCTTCTTTTATTTTACAATAGAAAACCCGGTAAAATAGCAGGGGGTCTTTCACAGCTGAGTTAATTAACATGCTGCCAGTGCTGGTGAACGAAATCTGATAAAAAGCACACACAATCCTGGAAGAAGCACTGCAGGAGTTCCTTTTAGTTCATGGCGACTCAATAATAAAAAAATAAAAAAAAAAGAGAAAAGGAATTTAAATGTAGGATTTAGCAGAAAATCAAATATCTCAATTAATATTAATTAATTATTGAAAGAATAGTCAATAGACTGTTGGAGCATTGCTTATTTGAGTTTTGTAACCTCTATATTTGTTGAGCCTTCTTTGGTCTACTATAAATTGTAAATAAACTATTTGAAAATTGAAACACATATAGACATAACCCATCAAAATATGTTTATACTTGGAAAAATGGTTTTGTTAGATTTCCACAATGCAAAGACTTGATGTGTTTTGAATAAAATATCTGCCAATCTAAAAGGTTGTCATTTATTTTTTAAAGTAGAAGTTGTTTATTTTTCTCCCAGCACAGGTCTTGACTTAGCATCCAGATCATACCTTTCTTTTTTTTTCATTATCCCCCAAAATGTAGGTTTTGTAGGAAAAACTTGGTCTTCTGGGAGTAACCAGATAATTTTATTGCCTGCTGTTTACACACTGCATGAGACTGGAAATGCAGCTCTGCCATGGGACTATCCTCCAGCTCACTAATCCTAGAAATGCTTACTCAGAGTGCTTCTCTGAAAAAGACAGCAATAAAAGATACATTTTTCTCGCTCAAGGACACTGAGAACAGAAGGGACCAGCATTCCCCTTTGAAGGGACCATCTGGCCCTGTGCTCTGCCTCTACAAGCTGGAGAATTTCTTCCAGAAACTGGATTAAAATATGTTTCTCAGAGAACTATCTAATCAGTTTTTAAAGACTCCAAATAATAGTAAGTCCATGGGCTGCTTCTGGCAAGTTGTTCAAATAGTTAATTATCTTCACCAGTGCATTTTACTGCATCTTATTTCAAGGCTGAATAAGTCTAACTTTAGTTCCCATGCAGTGCATCTTCTTATGCCTTCTTCTGCAAGATTAAGGCACCTTTTTCTATCAAATATAATTTCTATGCTTAAGTATTTATATGGCAGGATCAAGTAACTTTTTTTTCTCTTCAATAAACTAGTAGACTGAATTCCATAAGCATCCTGCTTCAAGGATTAGTTTAAGCACAACTGAGTCATTTTTTGAGTATTCTGAATTCTCTTCACTAACTTCAGGTCTTCCATGAAGTGCAGACTTCAAACTGGGTAAAGAAATCTTCAAATTCATACAAATGCTGAGTACAGATATTATCTGGCTCCTTTCTTAATATTTTAGAATTTCAGTGACAATGTTCGCTGAACTTTATACCGAGCTTCCACATTGACCCTGTTCTCCCTGTTAACATTTTTTCTCAAGTTGCTGCTTTCCAGGAAATAATCTCTCATTCTGCTTCTGAAGCCTGCAGTGCTTCCCACATGTAACAACTTGCAGTCTCAATGCTGCACTGAAATGTATTTTGCTCAGTTATGACCTTGTACCTGGGATCTGGAACACTGTAAAATCACCCTCTTCTCATTGTTTAATGCTTCCATTGAGCTGTACAACATGCTAGCAAAGGCCTTACTTGATCATCCAGATACAACAATATCATTACTGATTAAAACATTGAGTAGTATCAGATCCTGAAGAATTCTCAGTGCTCCCAAGTATCATTGACTCTAGCACTGATTTTTTAATCTTTAAGGTGCATTTGCTGCCTCTAAATACCAGCTAAAGCATGTGACCAACTGATTATATACACAGCATGCCTCTCAGAATACGGTATTATATAGCATCATGTCAAAAACTTTGTTTTATTTGAAGTGTGTAATTGCTTTTATCAAGTTGTTTCATCACCTGATCAAAACGTATCACAACATTTTTGTGCTCTCGTTACATTTTCCAACAAAACATGGCAATTGTATTTTTGTACTAATTTCTTTTGGCTCATTGCATGTGCTCTGAATACAAATATTTAATGAAGAGAAAGAAACAGTTAAAGTTCCAATATGATGTTAAGGGTTCTAGCTTAAGTAAGGTTGTTAGAATCCAGATTATATCCTGCTAATCAGGATATAATAAAATGAGAAAGATGAAATTGCTCTCCTGTCTCCAGGATGAAACACGTGGAGACCCTTAAAGATATAAAGTGAGGATCAGTGATGTAATTAGCCCAGCAAACAGCAGCATATTTGATGGAACACAGCATTCTCTCTCTGCAGTGATTGTACTCATATGAATATATATGAACTTTAGTTCATATAAATGCAGTCTATAAGCTAGATTTTCTAAAAAAATCTTTGTTTCAACCTCTGTAAATGATGCTGAGTATCTTCATTATCTTTTGCTGTCTGGTCTGCATTTTGTCTTTCATGTGACCTTAGCTTACCAGACTTTTCCTTTTTTATCTCCACCCATTGACCTGGGATTTTTTCTGGGATAGAGTTAATTGTCTTCAAAGTAGCTGGTATTGGGATGTTTTGGATTTGTGCTGGAAACAGAGTTGATGACAAAAGGATGTTTTAGTTGCTGTAGAGCAGGGCTTACACAGAGTCAAGGCCTTTTTTGCTTCTCACATCCTCAGTGAGGAGGCTGGGGGTGTACAAGGAGTTGCTGGGAACACAGCCAGAACATCTGACCCAAACTTACTTCAGGAATGTCCCATACCACATGACATAATGCTCAGCAATAAAAGCAGGGGGAAGAAAGAGGAAGTTGGGACATTTGAAGCGATGACCTTTATTTTCACTGTTAATGAAGCCCTGTTTTCCTGTAGATAGCTGAACATATGCCTGCCTGCGGGAAGTGGTGAGTGAATTCCTTGTTTTGCTTTGCTTGTGTGCACAACTTTTACTTTACCTATTAAACTGACTTATCTCAGCCCATGAGTCCTTTTTACTTTTATTTTTCTGATTCTCCCCCACCATCCAGCTGTGGGGGAATGAGTAAGCAGCTGTGTGGGTCAGAGCTGCCCATGGCATTAAACCATGACATTCATGCGAATCTGGCTTTCTGGCTAAAATAAAGTCCCTCAAATGTTTTTTAGAAGCTTTTTATTTTCTTGACATTATTTTTGGCTCTTTTAAAGTTCCAGTTGCTGTGTTCTTGAGAGGCATGTATGGCTTCTCCTCTGGTGTCTGGAAGTACTGACAAGATGATGAATATGAGCAGCTGAAAATTTCTTTTACTTAGTTTGTTCTCAGGCTCTTTTTGGTCCTTGCTTTGAAAACTGAACATAACTGAGTTGACTGAGGGTCTTTCACTCTATGCTACCATCAAGTTGAAGATCTTTTTTGTGCAGTTGCCATTTTTATGCTATGTTTAGAGAACAAGTCAAATATATTTATCTCCATTCCTTTCTTGCTACACACATCAAAAGAGTAGCAGTGAAAATTCAATGAAGGCATTTTGGAACTGTATATAGTATATTTCTAAGGGCACTGTCCTCCAAAGCAGCTCTGTGAATTTAGGCATACTGATAAAACTTAATAAATGTGAGCACTATGGCAAATGTTTGTTTTTTGTATGGGCATATTCGTTCCAATGGCAACAATTACCATGACTAAAGTAATTTCTTGTTTTCCTTTCTGAGGAAGATGCATAAGTCTTCTCTTTCCCACTATTTTGTATTAATCATTTTTCATTCCTAACCATTTGAAGGTGAGTGGTGATGAAGACAGCATGTTGAAACAGCTAAGGTAATTTCTATCTGTCTCAAAGGCTTTTTACGCATCGACAATGCACCAGCAGAAATGAACAGAAGTTTCATAAGGCTTTTTATTATTTAGAACACATAGATCTGTGCATAGTATGTGCAGCTTTACAATCTAAGAGTCAGCCTCCAACTTTTGGGTGACCTGCCAGCACACCCTGTCTGATCCTGCACCAGTTGTAGACTCATAGAATCTCCTCTTTGTCTCCTGGCTCTGTTTTAGCAGAGAAATGAGTTTTGTTCATGATCTCCCACAGCACTGACAATGCTGTGCCTGCATCCATGCACCAGACTGACACTGAAACCTGCCGACTCTGTTAGTATGCTCTGCCACTGATTTTTCTGCTGCAGGTTTATTCTCTACTGGCATTTTTAAACTATACCTACCTGCTGGCATGCCAGATGCGAGAAGGTACTTTCTTTATCTTTTCCCATAGCATGGGCCAAGTTACAGTTTTGGCATTAAATACGATTTCTCTCTTATTATGTCAGTTAATTTCTCTTTATTTGACAATTTGTTAGTGAGTAGTATTTTTTTTCTTACACAGCATGATGAGAATTGGCACCAAGAACTGGAGGAGATTTTAATGCCTTTCAACTGCAATCAACCTTTTTATTCAATCAAAGAGTCCAGTGAATTAACAAGCAATGACTTCATTTCTCATTTGCTTTCTTGTTATTATTTTTTTTATCAATGCGGTAGGGATACTATGTGAGAGTAATGATTTCAGCATACAAGATGAACTGTGTGTTCTCATGACTTTGAAAGTTAAGCTAGTAGAATGCTGGATCTCACAGTTTAGAGAATTTGAAGAACAGTGACCAAGCTTCATCTTACAGCTGATGATTCTGTAACAAAACTATAAAAATAACATTATTTTTAAAACTAGCTTCTGGAATCTAATTTAAAACTAAATTCTGGAAAAATAGGAATGGTCATATGATTAAATAGTCACATTCTTGGTACAGTGGTAAAGAAATATGGAATTATTTGAATATTTATTAGCCAAGAAATAGAACATTTAATCATTCTGTGGTGAGAAGTATGATAAAGCCAAAAGGATAGCCAAGCCTTTGGTAAAATATTGTTAAAGAAATTTTTCTGTTTGACTTGTCAGAAAACCTGTATTCAGGCAGTGTTATTGCTATTCTGCAAGTATTATGACAGGATAACAAACAATATAATAATGAATAAAAAGCAAAAAAATCTTTGACCTTAAAATAGTAATTTAAAAACTCCATAGTAAAACTGAACTGGATAAACAAGAAATCAAGGCTGGTTTGATTAAACTATTTGCCAAAGTCAAAGTGGGTTTGCAAAAGCAGTGCAGCAATCCTAGTCTCCCCACTCTGCTCCCTATCCTTGCATCTCCAGTTCTTGGAGCTGTGAAGACTGAGCTGGTTTTTGCATTTCCTCTTCTCCTTCACTGCTATATTCCTGTCCCTCTTTGTCCTAGTCATCAGGTAGCCTTTAATTCAGCATGTGCTGCTCTGCTGTAAAGGCTTCTATTTTCCACACAGTCCCACCCCCTTCCTTTCCTTAATTGTATGATATTAAATGGACAGGAAGTACCATAGTCCAAGTATGCAATTTTCAGCTACATAAAATGTCTCGAGATACAAATTTTGAAAAGATTTGGAAAGCAAACCCAGAGCAATAAAGCATGAAGTATTGTAGTGGTGAATTAGTAAAGAATGCATGATTAACTTAGACACTGTACAAAATTGCTTAATATGGACAATTAACACAACAAAATGCAAAAATCACATATCCCATTTGAAAAATAAAACATAATGCAAAGTGTCGTATGTCCTTCCTTATAACAACTTATAAAATATAATATTTAATACATAAATATTGCCATTTATGATGACAGTATAATGAGAGAAAATCACCTTTTTTAATTAAAAAGGTCAGTTGTATAATGCAGTTATTGTGAAATAAGCTTCATTTATACCTTTAAATTTTTACAGATTTTAAGGCATAGCTTGGATGTAGTACAGGCTACAGGATGAAAGAATGTTCATTATAGTATTGTATCTCTATGCTATAAGTACCTCTTTGAATCTCTGTGCTGATGCAATGCTGTATTTGTATTCACAAAATCTAATACGAACACTAAAATTTCTGCTGTTTATGATGTCAATATAGGAAAAAAGTAAAAAAAAATTGATCATCTACAGGACTTAGTGATGTAACTGAGGGAGAAATACCTTTATATAGTCATGATTTGACTTATTACTGTAAGAACTGAAGAGAGAGTTATAAAGATGGTCAGAGAAATGGAAACAGGAAATATTGTGCTGAAAACTCATATTTATAAGCCAAGAGATATGAAAAATAGATTTAGTCATCAAACATATTTGAATGTATTTCTATACTCCGTTTCAATGCCTGGGAGCAATCTCTTACCAGCTTCAAGAAGGAACTGGAGACTTGGGTGGAGGGAGAACAAGCTGATATGAAGGATATTGGCAGTGGCCATCTCTTAGACATCTCTTAGACAGTAACTTATCATGTTTAAAGAAACAAATTCACAATGGTGAACAATTGCATCTAGTGCAAATCGAGACTGGCAAAAAAAGTAGAAAGACAGATTTTCTTATTTGAAGGTGTCAGGAAATTATTGTTAAAAAGTTATAACATTTACTTCTATCTAATACAAAGCCAAGCTGACAGTACATAGAAATACTGGCTTTTCTTCTGCAGGAATTCCTCAGTGAGAAGGATGTGTTTTAAGTCTACATTTCAGGTCATTATATCTGGTTTCTTTTCATATAGATGTGAGCTCTGGGATCTTATTACTGAAAAGTAAGATATATAGATAGATAAATACTTCTGAAAATAAAATAGTGGGACAGATTATAGGGCCAGGAAAAGAAAAACAAAACCTAATAAGGAATTGTGAGAAGTCTACAAACATCCAAATAAAATAAACACTGTGACATGTCAACAATATCAGTAGGTAGAACATATGATTATAGTGAAAAGGGTAGACTAATTATTTGTCTTTTGAAGGAAAAAGAAGAAGAAAAGCAGGATAATAAGGAAACTATAAAAATTCTCAGTGTGAGATTTAACAAGAGAAATAATAATCCTGCCAGAACAGGTGAAATAAAACTGTGAGAGTAGCTAAGGGTTTAAACATGCACGGGAGTAATAATTGCAGCACTTCATGAGGCAGATGTTGCACAGGGTGAATTGCTTTGTTTTTTCACCCATTTAGTATGAGCAAAGAATCCACATATTCAGAGATTCAAAGAATCTTAAGAATTTTCTGCAGGCTTCAACAAAGGTGAATCACCTACTTTAGGTATTGTTGCTTTGCTTGTGTAACTAACAATTATTTGTTCTGGATAGTAGATCTGTCATTCTTGTTTTCATTAATTTTAGACAAAAGTTGGGGCTTCCAAATTTTGCATGCTTCCTGTTTTGCACTCTGCTCTCTGGAGTTTGGGTTGTACATTACACCTCCCTGGCGGTGTAAAGATGAATCCATCATACTACATTGCCATTTCTCATTTTCTTCTGTAAAATTCCAGGGAAGGCTTGTCAGCACTCTACTGATTCCTCCACAATATCAAATTGGTGCTCAGTTTTCTGCATCTGTGCTGCTGCCTAGTTTTTTCATCTTGTGATAGCCTGAACTGTTCAAGTCATTTGTTTTAGTAATTTTTCATTGCATTAAAGTGAGCTATGAAAAATCTTAGCCTCTGAACCATTTTGCTGTCCTGCCTTTGCCTTCCCTTACTCTTTTTTTTTCTTATTTGCTACCTTTAGTATAATAAATTTATTCCTAGAATTATTATATAATAATCTAGGAAAATAGTATAATCTGTTGTCACTTAATCAGTTGTCAGTTTTCCTCCTTATGCTTATAGGTCTTATTTGATATCTAGTCTTGCCTGCTTATGATTTTCCTATTATATTTTCGTCCTATAGATTGCCAGGGTATTTTTTTTATTGCCTTTGAATACAGTGTTTATATATTGAAATGATGTAATCATATTTTTATTAAGTCAATTTAATAAACTTGTCATACATGGGTCTTTATCTTCTTAAGTTTAATTTCTTTTCATCACCTTTTCTTTCAATCTGGATTATAGTTTTATTTCCAAATTAATATATTTGAAGTGTTATTGATCAGTAAAAGTGAAGACAGAAGACTGAAGATGATGTTATTATTCAGCACTGATAAGTATACATTCAATTAAAATAAACACTGGCATGCCAAAAAGGCTACTGGGAAAATTCTGAAAATTACGTAGAACTTGGAGGAAGGTAACAACTTGTTTATGAGGAATAGTCAGGGGTTCAGGTTACTTTGATTACATCTTGCCTTACACTACAGATCTTTTCTTTAAAGTTAATGGTACAAATTTGGAAAACAGCATAAAATTTCTCATATAATCATACATGAAATTCAGTTTTTGTTAAAGATTCTTTCATATTCAACAAATAACTTCCTTTAAATACACATTATGAATACGCAAAGTGAACAGCTAACATTAGATAAACTTTAACTGTTACTCTATTGCTTTTGTCAATAAGTATATATATTTTCATTTATGAAGATACCCTTCCAGGCCTTTAACATGCTACTAATCTGTCATTAAAACAGCATACACCTGATTTTCCTTGTCTTTCATATAAATAATGTAACCACTTCTGATTTTGTTTGTTTGTTTGTTTGTTTTAGTAATTATATAAAGAATATTTTCTGTGACATAGATATTGGTTTTTGTGGGTGACTTTGCAGCTACAGAGCATTGACAGATACCAGGAAGATTATTTGCTCAATGAAGAACTTTGCTTTTTCCTTCATCTGTTATCATAGACTTGTATGTTATATTGCTGAAGTGTCTCATAACAAATAATGGCAACAAAACATGCCATATGTTTATTCTTTTTAAAGTAAAAGACGGCAATGCTGTCAATTTATACAATCTGATCCTCATTAGCCCTGGAAGTCTGTATTTTTCTGGCCAAACTTACTACCCTTAAAGGTTTTCTTTCCTAATTGGCAAGATTAGGTCACAAGTTATGTGACTTCTGCTTATTGAACTTTGAAAACTCTCTACAACTACAGTGGCGCTGGGAATAAAACCTGTCATTCAATTCCAGGGACCTGTAATCTTCTGCTCACAACCTGCCATCTGGTCCCATGTCCAATGTCAGCCTAACGAAGCTTTCCCTCCAGTGGAAAGGGTGGGGGCCGCTCCGGTCGGTGTTTTCTGCATTCCTGTCACTCTGAGGCACAGAGATAGCACTAGGTCCTCATACCATTGAAGTCTTCATTTCCATTAGTACCACTTAATTGAACTAAAAAAGAAACCCCAAAAAACAGAAGATGGTACAGAAAATAAGTTTTAACTGCCACCTAATCACAAGTATCTTCATTATTTAGCTTTCAGTCATACCCAGTCATTTTCTGTTTAATTCTTCAGTTTGACTGCAATACTCTATAAACATTTTTATTTAGCACAGTGTTGTGCCATGTAAGAAATTCTCAATTTGCCTTTGAGCTAGCTGAGATAGGCAGCTATGTGAGACATGGCAACACTGCTCTGCAGTTCCTTAAATCACAGTAACGATGTTAACGTGTAGGCATTCAGAGAATAACAATCGAAACTCTAAGCAGAGCTGCTTAGGCAAGGCGCAGCTCTGCAGAAAGCTGCCTTCGACATTTTTTTAACAAAGTAAACCTAACTATGTGTTTTGTTGTACATTTCAGCATTTATAAATAGTAATAAATCATAGTAATTTAGTATTTTTCAAGAAAATATATAAAGAAAATTGAAACCAAAAGTGGATGGGAGAAAGGGGGAATTCAATGATGCTGTACCATTTTTGACACTTTTCTAAAAACAATTCTAGTACATTTTCAAGTGCTCTTTTTGTGCAAGAAGTTTGGGAAGAACTTATTTATACTTAATCTTTAAGTTTACTGTACCAAATTCAGGCACAATTTGGTTTTCAAACCCACATACTTAGAAGTTACAGTTGGTTTGTGTTTATCCAAAGAACTGACTGTTCTTGCCAGGTTCACCTTTTCAGTAAACCTGTTTGCATTTTTCCCAAAATAAACAATTTATGGCAGTGGAAAATGCTCTTCCTAAAAATCCCCCCCGTAGTTAGTAGAAAAATACCTAAATTTTACTATCTGTTAAATGTATCACATCATTATTTGAGTCCTTTTCCAGATCATTTACTGAGGATTCTATGATATTTGTTAAATGCCCTATGTTCCAGAGCCCAGGGTACCCTACCAGAAGCCTTCACCTGCTGTGAAAATTGGACATAAACTTCTATTCTTTATTTCTGATATTTTTAGCCACTCACTGACCTACAAAGTGCCTTCCTTCTGTTGTTCATGGTTTTTTCAGCAGCCTCTGGTGAAGGTCTGAGGGAATGTCTTGTTAAAACTTCTGAAAAATCCAAGTACACTCTTTGGGCTATCTACATGCTTGGGATCTCTTTCAAAAGCTGGTAATATTACTTCCATCCAGAAGAATGCCCATCCTATCAATTTCATGTCAGAAGTGTTTGGTGTTCTTGTCTATACTTTGATGGGAGTATTAGTAATGGGAGTAGTCAGTATATAAGCCAAAACAAAGAAATTAAGTCATCAGCCACAATGGCATTTAAAAGTTCACTAGCTTCTTATGATAGCCTGTTCTCACAGATCTTGTGGTGCCTTGTTTATCCATTTCCTCCCTGCATTTTTTTGAAGATCTTAATATTTGAAATAATGACTGTGAGGCAGTGAGACCTCTAGGTAGAGAGAAGTGGCATAAAACTACTAGAGTGTAAGAAGCACGTGAAGAAATTGACCTGTGAGCAGAGAATCAATATAGAACAGGGGTGTAGCAGGAGATGGAGTGGAAGTGAATAGAGGCAATTTGTCAAATTGAGTTTCTCCCATACACTCTTCACCCTTTATGGATAAACATGATCTTCCAATATAAGTACCGGGTAAGCATAATCACAAACGGTGGGTGAGTTAATATGATTTCTCCATTAGATGCTGTTACGATCCAGTTTAAACTCAGAAAAGCAAAGAAAGCTAAGTCTCTGTGCATAAACTGGAAACAATTTAGAAGGTTCAAAATATTCCCAGAAATGAGATTAAAACCAAGTGAGGTTAGATGTTGATGCCAAAAAATTGATGTATTTTATTTAATAGTAAGAGAGACAAAGAGAAGGGAAAAGAAAGGAAGAAAGAGAAAGAAAGAGAAAGGAAAGAAAGAAAAGAAAGAAAAGAAAGAAAAGAAAGAAAAGAAAGAAAAGAAAGAAAAGAAAGAAAAGAAAGAAAAGAAAGAAAAGAAAGAAAAGAAAGAAAAGAAAGAAAAGAAAGAAAAGAAAGAAAAGAAAGAAAAGAAAGAAAAGAAAGAAAAGAAAGAAAAGAAAGAAAAGAAAGAAAAGAAAGAAAAGAAAGAAAAGAAA
>NW_008238833.1:1914676-1935915 GCF_000691975.1 Corvus brachyrhynchos | reverse complement strand
GGGCTCCTCTCCACAGGGGAGGATGGGCAGTCACTGCCCCTCTGACCAGAGGCTTTTCCAAGATACCCAGAGCCTCTCCTCCCCCCACCCCTTGGTGGGAGGGTCTGTGCAAGCCTGGCAGCTGATAGCCCTGGGGCTGTGGTTTCCACCTTGGAGGTGTTAAGCTTGCGCTTTGTGAATGTCCCCAGCCCTGAGTTGTTACTTTATCTTATTTTCATCAGCGAGCGGTGTAAGGCCTCAGTCAGAGCCCCACTCAGGTTGCAGTAGTCTTCTCTGCAGCTTTTGTAATACAGTTTAAAAGTCCATCAAGAAAATGTTTAAATCATAAATTATAATATTTCAGTCTCTGAAAAAAAACCTTGGGCACAAACTTGACCAGCATGAAAGAAGGGAGCCCCACTCAGGTTGCAGTAGTCTTCTCTGCATTCAATGACATTGCTTGATTAAGCTAAGGGACAGCAAAGAATCAGAGTGCAGCAATAGTAATACTTTGCTGAAATATCTGCAGTGGGAGAGAAAAGAGATTGAATGAAAACTTTGGGAGTGGTTGAAAAAACTGGGAAAGTAGATGAGTCTTGGAAAGTGATAGTGAAGATTCCAACTTGATGGAGAAAACTGGAGGCTTCTATGCTTTATCAGGGCTCTACATTCTGTAGAGAAGAGGACAAAGGAATGGCAGAGAAGAGAAACAAACTTTGGAGAAAATGAAAGGAATGTGTCTGAATAAAGTGTGAGACCACCACAGAAAACTTAGAACAGGTTTAAATGCTCCTTGTTTCCAAGTTTACCAGTTACATCCAAGCACACTTTTAACCGGGGTCCACAAAGTAAGTACCTTCATAATTGAACAGCTCTCAAGAAGAAGTAGTTGGGATAGAAGCTGTCTTGAAGTCATATGTAAAATTTTCTGGTGTGTCTTCTCTGATTTAAATCTTAACTCAGACACTGTAACCTGGGAGGTTACAACCTACAAAGGAAACCAAATAAAATAGTTTCCCTCCAGCTGCATATTTTCCACCCCTGTCATGAGAGAAAAGGCTGTGACTTAATAAAATAAAATGAAATAAAATGAAATGAAATGAAATGAAATAACATAAAATAACATAAAATAAAATAAAAAATAATTTAAAAAAGGTAAAGTTCTTATGTGCAGAAACAGGCAGTTTCAGTAGATTATTCGTTTATTAGTCACATTTGTTAGCTATCGTGTTCCTCCTCTTATGATCTTCTCACCTCTTTTAATTGAGTAGCTTTTTGCTAGCTGTGGAACAGATAATGGGTTCTATTACTTCTTTATATTTTAAAAAGAAATGTAATTTTTAAAACTCTGCACTTTCCAATCTGTGAATAAAATTTAGGATAGGTTTTCTAATTATATAGCATTTGTCCCTCATCTCTCATTGGAATTTTTATGGTGACTCTTCAGGTTCATTAAATGCAAAATTAAACTATTAACTGGGAAATATTATGAGGAATTAGTAAGCCCACCATTCTTTCAGGGATACCCTGTATCCTTCAGTGTACCATTTCAATATGCTCACTGTTGTAGCATTGGGCAGAAGACATTTCCAAAGACAGCACTGCTATTTCTGTATCAGACTTTGGAATTTTCTGGTTAGTTCTTTATTTTCCCTAGAAATAAAGATTTATTCTATCTCAGTTTTGGAGTATTGGCAACAGCAAAAGAAGAGAGTTAATCCATTAATGCAGAAATGTGCTTTATAATGGTCAGGGTGACCTTGGCTTCTGATTGCATGCTGAATTTGAAGGTGTGAAGTCTAAATATACTTCACATACAAAACATTTAATTGGTAAGGGACTAGAAAATAATTTTCTATTGACTGAGACATCACACAATATTAACCCAAACATCAAACAAGGAAGTAAATGACACAGAGCCTTTGCTTGGGACAACAAAGTAAAAGATATCCAGGATGCATAAAATGCCGGAAAATCACAAAACAAGTATTTATAATACAATAACTGCTGTGTAAACCCATTGAAATAACATCAGAATTAGCACCATATTGATAATGTTGTGTTTCACAAAAAAGAGAAAGAAAGGAAAGGAAGGAAGGGAAAGAAGGAGAAGGAAGGAAATAGTTAAAGAAGAAGGGAGGGAAGGAGGAAAAAAAGGAAAGAAGCTTGATTCCAGAGTTACCCAGAATTAACTAGTTTCCCAAGATGTTCAAATATTTTGCTGTTATTCTTTTAAGAGAATTTGTTTGGAAATCTCTAGCTGTGTGTAAGGAAAACCTCCATTTAAATGCATCTAGCAGTTACATATTGCCTAACACAAAGGGCTGGTAGCTGGGATTTAATGAGCTGTTAGGCTCCGTGTGGTCACCATCCCGAAGGCTTTGGCTTGCCAGCAAGCACCTTATGGATAGAACAGTTAACTTCCATTACTTTCTATACTGATTTCTCAGCCATCTTTTCATTCCCCATCAACACTGAAATATCAGCTCAACCTGATGGTCTTACAAATCCTCATTAGACATTAGACTCCTTTTTTTTAATTCTCTTAGGATTTTAAACCTTTTCATGTTGATGTTTCCCATCTTGAATCCAGAACTACTAACATTACTTGTCTCAGCATGTCTTTGTAATTTTACATTGTATATCTTTCTACAGACTTTATCACATGATTTGTCTAATGGGTTTCTCAGCAACTTTCTCAGCAGCTGAGGCCAAGCAATGGGGTTATATCAGAGCTGTCCCTTAGCTCCTGGAAATACATAGATCCAAATCCTGAGGTGGCTGAGGGGAAGCTTATGGGTGGGTTTCGAGGGAAGGAGGATACAAAATTCAGGAAGTATTGTTACCTGTTTCCAATAGACATTGGACCATTAGCTTTTCTAAAACTACATGAATTTAAACCGCCTGAGCATCCAGTCCACTGATTTGAGTTAGAAAACACAATTAAGCAATGTGTAAAAGTCCATCTGCAATAATTTGACATCAATGTGACAATATCTCCACAAGAAGTTAGTTCAGATAAGAAAGCTTTCTTTTGTGTTTTTGCAAGAAATTTAAAGAAAAAAATCAATAAAAAATTCAAACCACACCAAAGGTAATTTTATAATGAAGAGGAATTTACCAATCCTGGTAATACAGAACTCTGTAACTGGTCTGCTTTCCAGTGGTCATGAAACTAAGGAACAGTAAGCCTTCTGTGTTCAATCCTCTGCAGTACCTCTGTTTGGTCTGCTCTGCCAGTTTGAGTAGAATGCTTTTACTGAGCCTGTTGTGGCTCAGTGATGTGAGCAAGATAAACTACTAAGGTGTTTAGAAAATGTATCTTCTTTATATTCTGAATTGTTATTTGAATTTCACAAGTCCAGAGATAGAAATTAAAGACTCAGTTTTGAGAGTGATTTTTATGGTGTTCATATATTTCAATGTAGCTCTCTGCAGATGTAATACAAGTGCAGCGATTTTCTGGATTGGGACATAACTGGTTCTTAAATCATAATGCACTCAAAGAAATGTTGAGAGCTAATAGTTTCTCTATCTTGTTGCAAATTCTGCCTATGGTAGATGTTGATATAATATAGAACATGCAATAATTGTCTTCTCCAGATGGGAAGTCCTATGAAAAATAGTTTTATTTGTATTCATCAGTAATACATCTGTTTCCAGACACATTTGTTTCAAAGACTTTAATGTTCACATCATTAATTTCAATCCTTGTGGAATGCCTAAATGAAAATAAAAATACTTGTCAAAATTGTAACTATAAAAATTATCATATACAATCGTATATTGAGATTTGGTGACTTCTGTATTTGGTCTCCCAAATTTTCAGCAAAGCAGATGGAATTAGGTTATCTGTCTTCTAGAAGAAACCCTGACATAAATAAGTGTGGGACACTCAGTGGCCTTCTGGAGGGAAATTACCAGGCATTAGACAGAAAACAGAGAGAAAGCAAATTTTTTTCCCTCTGTAAAATGAAATAATCATGTTTTGCGAATCCTAGAATATTTGCTGGTATTCTATTCCCTGCAAATAAAAATATGTCTTACTCTGCATGATTGTTTTCACAATTGCAGAAACACTGACATAAAATTTCTCTCAAACTTCCCTCAATCTTTGGGAATATATTTTTTATGATATTTCTAGTTTTTAGACTTCTCACCTGTCAATCTTGCTAGTTTTGGTTTTTTTTCCAAAAATTACAAAATTGCTGGAATAAGACATTTTGGGCAAAAAATAAAAGTGACAGAGACACAAATTCTAGTCTTTCCTCATGTGCAGGTGAGTGTTGCAGAAATGACAATTAATTCAGATGTTTTAGAGAATTATTCTGGGGTGAGCCCTATGACATCTTTCATGTAAGACCTTATCAGGGAAGAAAAAAAAAAAGAAGTATATAAACCTAATATTTTTCTCAAAATTGATTTTGTTCTTTTGAGTCAGACTTTGAAATTGTTAGCTTGTGCTTCTGGAAATCAGAATAAAGGGAAAGAAATGGTTTTATGCAAGGCTGTTATATTTCTGGATTTTCTAAACAGCTATGAAAAGCTCTAGATACTTGCAGACCCATACAAATTAATGAATTAATAACAAGTACTATACTCAGCATGCAAGTCATGCTTTGATGCAAAGTCATAATCTGAAAAAAATCTGTCATAGTGCTGAACAATGGGCCATATGCCATCATTAATATCTTCCAGATCGCTATGAGAAGAGGGAAAAAAACCTCATTTGTTTTCATAGGACTCTGAGTCAGCAGGATAGCTTTGAGACAGAAGTTTCTAGACCTTCTTTTTATTCACCCAAAAACCAGAAAGTGTTTTAAATACACCCACCTCAAAACAATACTGAACCAGATTTTATTTGAGTATATATCAAAAATACTTGAAAATAAGTGACTGGAAATTTGCCTTTTGCTCACTATATCACCGAAGGCAAATTCTTGCTTGTGGCCTTTTCTTGCAATTGACCTAGGTTACAGGGTATCAGAAACATCTTTTCAGGTACCTCTGCTCCTCAGGAAGTACTGTCTGCTCCCCTGGTGGTCTGGCTCTTGCTGTCTCATTTTCAGGTCATCTCTAGGTCTCCCTCCATGAAGTTCAGGCTCCTGCCTGTATTCTTTGCAATTCTTTGCATCTGTGTCTGTAATGTCATGTAGATACTAGGGGATGCCCTTTCCAATATCTTTTGGTGTTCACAATGTGAACTGTAGTACACTTCCCCTCTTTTAGAGTTTCAACTGATCTAGTTATTTCTTAAAGAAAAATAGTAATTAACTATCCTGAATAAATAATGCATGTATCCTCACTAACTAAAACAAATAATTTCCAGGCTTGGCAATATTTTTTTTCCATCTGCGCTTATGTGCAGACTGCAAGCATTTGTTCTCCGTGTACCAAGCCACATTATTTTTGCTTTTGAAATCTCTGGACAGAATGGCTAGAGGGACAACAAAGAAACTGCAGGGAATCCTTTGTATACTAACATGTGCAAGCAGCTTTTGTTATCAAGACAAGTGTACCTCCACTACAAGGAGTGCAACAGATTTTTTTTTTTTCCAAATATAAAATTAAATATTTTTTAAAAATTATTTTCTTCATGGATATCTGTAAGATGTTCACTTTCTTAAACTTTCACTCCCAATGTTTAATAGAGAGACATAAGATAACCAGTTGTAGTCTCATTGTCTGATATTCTCGGTATATTATTCTTGGGTAGTCAAGACCTTTTCTGCTGGTCTCTGACAGACTCTAAGCAAGACAGAGCCTGGTTTGGTAACCTTATGATTAGTGAGGCAGGTACAAGGATGCTCTGGATTTCTCTGTGGATACGATAGGTGAATTTTATTAAATGGCTAATAGTCTAACACATTTGTTCTGGGAAATTTTTAGCGGGCAAAGAAAGCTCCTTATATTAATGGTAGCATAAGGCAATACATTTAATCACTAATTAGAGCAGACATGTTCCTCCTGTTGTGGTTCCACTTCAGGAGAGTGTCTGTATTTGGTAGAGGTAAAAGGAGGACAGCTAAGGAAAGAACATTTTAAACTGCCTTGCCAAGATTGACTCAAATATATCTATCAGTGCACCTATCTATGGCATCTATCTATGGCATTTGCAGCAGTTCACATTGATTATTTGGAGCTGTACATTGGATTTCATTGTTTTGACTTTCTAGGTTCCTAAAGGCCAAACAATGTGCACTATAAAAATGGCAATCTAAGGAGTTTAATTTAGAAACAAGGGGGGGAAATTATGCAAGGTTATGAAGAATAAATCCACCCACCAATACTAATTCTCTAGTTTTTATTTGTTAAGTAAATGTGTATCTGACAGAGGAGCATTCTTCAACTTCACCATTTCAAAGAAGGTACTGCAGGATTTTACTTAAAGGCAAGAAACTGAACAATATAGGGAGTGAACAAAGCAAAGTGAAAATACGGTTCATTGTATTTTAGGCCACATCAGCTGTGGTTTTCATCACTGTCAGAAAAGGGTTGGTATGCCTGCACTTTTTCATCAGACATGCAAGCAGTTCACTTAAACCTTTTGTTCAGTTTCAAAGAGATTTCATAAGTGTGAATGCTCTCTCCAGTATTTTTTCCTTTCTTCTCTCTTTCTTTTTTTTTTTTTCTTTCACCATGTAGATTTGAGGTGCATATTATCCATTTCTAATATGCTGTGGAACATTTACTTCATAGAAACTCATCAGGTTTTGATTCAGTTATGGCAGTCCAAAGATTTGTTCTTCTCCACTCACACTCCATTTGATGTAGAGAATAAAGTGAGGACAGTTGGCAACATGGGGCTTGGTATGATTTACTTCTGGAATTGTGTCTTCTTACTCAAATTTCAGGTTTTATTATGTTTTGTATTATTTTTTTTCTTATTTCCTTTAAAAAATATGAATATATGTGTGTCTTGCCAGCCTCACTTTGAATCTTCAATAGAAAGAAATAATTCTGGTTTAAAAATATTGATAAGATCTGAAAAAAATATTTAGAGGCATTATCTTACTGATATAGTTGGGGAGGTGAAAAGGACGAAGTGCTGTAAGCAACAAAAATTATCAAGTTTATATTTATCTCCCATGTTACTGTTATTTGGAATATTGTCATCGATGATAGTTGCTACTTTGGGGCATTTCAGATTGTAGGAGTAGATGATCTAAAAATAAATTGTCTCAAGTCTAATCTAAATCTCCAAGGAGGTTCTGCTGGGCAACTGTCTTGCTCTTGGGCTCATTTACCCTTTCCACCCTTCCCCACTGCTACGTTTTTTTAATGCTTCTCCTGTTTCCTTCACTAGACTCCTTTTAATTTATCAGACTTATCTGAGAAGAATATATTTATTCTTTTGAATCCTATTTCACAGAATCACAGAATCATTATGTTACAAAGGACCTCCTGAAATTTTTTATACCAGAGTCACCCACAGCAGGTTAACCGGACCATTCAAATTTTAGATATTTCATTGTTAAAGACTTCCCAATCTTCCTGGGCAACCAGTGTCAATGTTCAACCACCCTCATATAAAAAAACAAGAGTTCAAATGGGATTTCTTGTTTTTTAATGTGCTCCTGCTGTCTATTGTCCTGTGAGTGGGTGCTGCTGAGTCTGTCTTCTACACTGTCCCATCAGATTCTTCAACACATGGATGAGATCCCCGAGCCATCTCTTCTCAACACTGAACATTCCCAACTCTGTCTCTTATCTGTCATCACATGAAAGTGTTCCAAGCCCTTAGTAATCATGTGCTAGACTTGCTCCAATAGGTCCATGTCTGTCTTATACTGGACAGTCCATCACTGGACACAGGTGTCCACATGTTTCTCACCAGGACTCAACAGAGAGGGAGGGTCCCCTCTCTTGAACTGATGACAACACTACTTAAGCAGCCCAGAGAGCTGTCAACATTCTTCACCACAAAACATATTGCTGGCAGCTGCTCAGCTTGTCCACCTCATCCCTCTCTGTCAGCCTGTTTTCCAGCTGGTAAAGCCCAGCCTGTTCAGTTGCTTGGAGATCACACTGAATGATCTTTAAAGGTCCCTTCCAAATCAGTTTGTGATTTATTCCTCCCCACAGGCTGGAGCTGTCTTTTCCCCTCAGAGATTACTCTCTGCTCACATCTCCATGTCAACTCATCTACTCTATAAATTGGGGCTCTTGGTTTTGCACCACCCATGAACTTGCCTAGGGTGCACTCCGTCCCATTGTACAGGTCATTAAGGAAGATGATAAACAGTACTGGCTGCAGCATTAACCTCTGGGGTACACTACTAGTGACCAGTCTTCATCTGGACTTTGTGCCACTGGTACAGGATTTTGTGTTGTGTTGTGATACAGATTTTCATTGTCTCTGTCAATTTTCTGGTGTGCTTTATAGTTTTCCAATAAGTATTTCTATATTGACAGTATGTATTCCAGTCTGTAAATCTTGTTTGACTAGCTAGCATTTGATCTTTCTCCTAGAATGCATAGTAACTTCCACTACAATGGTTTCAATGAAAGAATAGCAAGATACTATTTTCCCAGATGTTTGCCAAATACCATGCAAATCCCCCATAAAATTAGTTATTTCTTTAGGATGCCAAGACAGATATGGAAAAGTTATAAAAAATCCTGTGCTTGGCAAGAATATTAAGAGGTTTAGAAGATATAGTAAGGTTGAAAAATAAAGGGCATTTAATCTAGGCAGAAGACAGGGAAGAAAGATATAGTTACAGTTTTCAAATCCACAGAAAACAGGAAAGGAGTTATTTTTCATTCTATTCTTTTTAGAGTGAGTACAATGTAAAATCATATATTCAAAAAATGAATACTTCAAGGAAAAATGTTTTATTGTTATAAGAGGGGACAACCAGAAAAGTGATTGTAACCTTTAGAATTTAAGGCTTCAGAACAGGTTAGGAAAATATTTCGGGGGAATGGCCTAGATATTAGGGGCAGAGACACTCTCCTGAAGACTGATTTGACTTTAATTCCTATGCTTATGCCTGTTTCCATTCCATTTGTTGTTCACAGCTTATCACTGCTTTTAATTTTTGAGAATCTTAATTGTCAAGGGTAATCTTAGAAACTATAAAATGACTGAAAAGTTAGAGAAAAACCCAGCTCAGACATTTTTAGAGTAAATTAGAAGTTATGGCAGGCTTTTTTTAATAAGTCCAGCATCAACATTTTTTAGCCTAGTAGCTCAAAATTTGGAATAAACAGAGAGAAATTTATGTCCATCTTCCAGTCAGAACAAGACAAAATTACTGAAGAGTATAGTTCACAAATTTACCTGAGATTCAACTTTTTTACTGCTAAGCATAATTCTGCCTGAGATAATCACCTCTTAACATTCTGAATGAAATGGGCTGTACAGAGACCTCAGGTTTTAGTACATAGTAAAAAAAGCAGAAATCAGATACATGTTGAAACAGCAGAGTAGAGACAGAATGTAGATAGTAGCAGTTAGGAACTTCAATTAAAGCTTTTAAGGTTACAAGAAATGTTCTACTCATATTAAATAAGACTTGAAGTGTATTCAAATAATCTTAGATTGTAGAAAAATCAATGTAAAAAATTATTTTCCTTCACAGACACATAAGAAAATGAGCATAATGCAAGATATTTACTAATAGCAAACAAACCTGTAAATGAGATAAATGAGTTATTTATTTTTCATGCTGCAGTTTTATTCATGGAATGTTTTCTCAGAGAAATCATACTTTCTACATGGCAGTTCAGGGAATATGTTTATACTGCAGATGAGTTTGCTTCAGATGCCTTTCTTTTCAGAAATAAAAAAACCCAGAAAGGTTAAAAGTTGATTTCAAATAGAGATACAAAACCACTTACATGATACAAAGTTAACAAAAGAAACAAAATTTTTCTTTTTTTTTAATATCAATCCCCTTGTAACCATCTTTCCCCTTCGTCAGTGCAGATGTGTTTTTACTTGCTCCTGTTTCCTGTCCCTGTGTTTTTCACATCAAGTCTAGACTGCAGTATTTGTCTACTCCTTCTTGAACCTGCATATCTTTGCTGTATATATGATATCTCTTTGTGCCCCTAGGTACTTGACATGTGCTTCTCTTACTCTAGTCTCCGTATCTTCCTACCTCACAATTCGGTGTCCTAAAGTATCTGTCTGCATTTAAAGAATATGCTAATTTAAAGGTTCAAGAGGACAGGCAAGTTACTGTAAATTGGGCAACCCACTGCTTGGTTAATGAGCTACCATGATTCTCCTTTTGTATGCTCCTATCTTTTGCAAATATCAGGTAATTCACTCAGCTTTCCTCACAGTAGAAACTGTTGATCTGTGGCAAGTGACTTTGCATCTCCTGTGGGTTAAAAATGGATGCAGATTTACTGTGCTTTCACTGATGGCTCTTAAATTTCTGTTAACACTTAATGGGAAAGCTTCTTTGACTTCCATTCCAAAGATTATCTCTGGGGCCAAAAATGGATGAATATTTTCCCCCCATTTTGATGGCATTAAAATTAAAAGAGTAAAATGAGCTCTGCAGATTTTGATCAGATCTCTAATGCTGAGTTCAGACTTGTATGGCAACCTACAATGACATCCAAAATATTTCTCATAAGTGGGGTTTCACTCTTGACCTTTCATGATAATCAAACATTTCCTTCTTCCAGGTCTTTCCCTCAAGGTTTTAATCTTTTCAGTCTGATCTAATCTTACAATCACAGTATGCTAAATGCTAGCATTTTTAATTCTGTTTTACATCTTCTACTTTCATTTATTGTCATAAAAGTTTTACCAGTTACCAAAACTGTAGAAGGGCCTCCCTTGGTTGCAAGCTTTGAGTTCCAGATGTTTTTCATCCATGACTATCTGTAGGAACATATGCAGAAGAAATACAGAGTGGGATGGAATTCAGAAACAGGTTTATATAGGTATTTTCTCAGAAATGAAAACTTTGCCGAAAGGCCCACAGAATTTTTAACCTACTTTCTATGAGAGAGATTCTATTTCTAAAGAGAGAAAAATGAAAATTAGGTCTCTACTTGATGTTGACCATTGGACACATGCATCCTGTAAGGTAGAAAACAAGATTTTTTTTAAAAAACATTTCAAGATTGTTAGTCTAGCTCAAGTTGTTGCTGTAATAAGTAGCTATGCAGAAGTCAATAAGTGTGATGGTATACTCCCTTTAACTCTATGAGTGCATGAAATGCAATTTACTAGCTTCTAATACTCCACATCTGTTATTCTTCCCCACAGCCTCATTATCTTTACTTTGAAATTTTACTCAGGGGATGACATGATAAATTTGGAAATCTAATTCAATGAGTATTCTTAGGTTATTAACTCCATGACCTACTCAGGATTAGTTAACCTTTTTGTTTAACACTTTTCATTAAATGATGCAGCGCTGACTTTAACACATTTGATTTAAATAAGTGGCCTGTATGCAGTGGATGTGATTTTGCACTTGTCACAAGGCATAAAGCATTACACTAATTCTTAAAGGAGATAAAGACTTTTCTTCGAGCAGGCTTCCTTACAAATGTGGATTCTATTCATATAAGGCCAAATTCTTCCAAGGTATCTGTGCAAAGTTTCCAGGGTGTTGGTGCCAGTTCTCCAGATGAAAATTATGTTGGAATCTTCAGAGTTCACAGGTTGTATTTTATTTGACTCAGATGTATATCTCCTGGACATACATCTTGTATTTGACTTGCATCATGTTAATCTGAGTCCACAGCAGACAGCCTCCTCCTGGCCATCAGTCTTTTGTGTTTATTACTGTGCTATTCATTAACACCAGCAGCTAACAACATAAGTAGCACTTTAGGAATTCCTTTTCTTTCACATAATGCCTTTGTGAAGATTTTTGTCTAGAGCAGCTTGCTTTCTTTCCATCCTATTCTTGCCCATAGTTTAAGCTGTCTTTCCTGCTTAACTCCTAGTTCAACATTGCTGTTCTCTTGTACTCTAGTTATCAGACTGAGGTAGCGCCAAAAGCTCTCAGCAGAGAGAGGCCTCTTGCTACTTTTGAGGGTGATTTTGATGGTGTCAAAAGACTGTGGAGCTTGAAAAAGGAAAGAGAAATCTCAAGAGAGACAGTGTGCAGCCCTGGCATAGAAAGAGACCAGTCACTCTAAGAATGGATTATTAATCAATTTGGTGACAGAATTGTGAGGATGCAATCTTGTAGAGCAAAAGCTTTCAGAGACCTTAACTTCCACAAAATTTTGCAGGTTTTTAGTGACATTCAAGAAAAGACAACCTCTCAAATTCTGTTTCTTGAATTTGATGCAAAGAGATTTATTATTTTAAAAATGAGAGGAAGTGTTTTGTAACATGAGGTTTTGTTTTGGGTTTTTTATTATTTTTTAAATTATTCTTGATTTCAGGAGCGACATAATTTTTACTAATGCTCATGAACATATTTATCTTCTGTTAGATTTAACCATAGCTACAGCCTCATGGTTCACTTACAATCCAGTAGGAATCGATTAAATGTTTCACTAACAAATTAGATTAAATAAATAAACAGTTTTGTAAGGAGATGTTGGTATCCAGTTCTAAATTTCTGCTACTATCTTCCCCTCCTCCTTCCTTTTGACACATGCTTATCAAGTCAATCTTGTTCTTTTTTACTTTTGACCTTACAAACCTTCAGCACTTCCTATAAAATATTACAGTTGGAGCAAGAGAAATGCATTCTCTCCTTAATTCTAAAGCTTCTATTACACATATATAGAGCTTTGAGTTGCAGTTGGCTACTTGGCAGATGGAAAGAAAGGCGAGTTAAAGCCCTTGCAGAGAGATGAACTGAAGTCTCTCACATTTACAGTGAGGGAGATCCTGTTAAATTAAAAATATAGGGCTTTTTTCCTTCCCTATCCATGCCAGCGTATAAAAAGAGAAGCATGATCCTTGTTTCCATTTCTGAAAGAAATATTTAGGTATCTAATTGCGCAGAGTGTTTTGGAGATGCAAATTCCAATCAAAGATATCAGGTGGCTTTCCACAGCTTGAAGTTTGATTTTGAGACTCAGTGAAAGGATCTAATACACATTTTTGTCATCAGCATTCTTTATTACTTGGATGATCTATGCCTTCCACTCATTGCACTGGCTCTCATGACTTTTTTTTTTCCCTTAACAGCCCCCAGTCACCGAATTAAGAATTCCATCCCAGGAGTTCACAATCCTTTGAGTAAGGCATTGCAATATTCAAATCCTTCAGCGGATTCCTTCTGGTAGCAGAAAGTGTAACTCTTCTGGTAGCAAAAACCATTCAGGAGATGTGGTCTAATACAAACACAAGACTAAAGGTCAGAAATCACTGGAATAATGAGGGATACCATGACTTTTACTGAAGAAGTGTAATGAAAGAGAAGAAATAAAAGAGTCATCCATAAAGAGAAAAAAACCCCAGAAGTCCAAACTCTGAGATCTAGGTTTCCTTTTACACAACTCTTATTACCTGTAGGCAAAAGGGAAAGGGTACGCTGGGAGATCAAAAAGAGAAAAAGCTAGGTATGATCTCTGTCTACAAAAATGAGGCTTAATTATTATCATTGGAACATTTTATGTAAACATACACACTAATAAACAATTACCAGATTATATATATTTGTATCTTAAATAGAACAAGTTGTTCTTTATAGCTTTCTTCCAATAATTCAAAGAATTTGACTTCTGTTATCTAAAACCTTGATTACATTTTGGTTAGTGGTTTAAAGGTATTTGGCTAATTCTGTCTATACATCATTGATCATGAAAGATAAACACTTTGAGAGATCAGCACCTCAATTTTTCATGTTCTTTCTAAATCTCAGTTTTGTGGAGGGAGAAGTAGGGCTCTTGGTACTGTTGATAATAAGATGATTTTTAAAGTGTAAATTGTTTGCATCCTGGAGTCTCTTGAGGCACTTACAAGCAGTAATTCATCCTGTCCTAAAGTAAACTTCTAAAATTCATCAGGGGACTCATATCCCATTTACTTTTTTGCTGTAAAAGAAATTCAGGATGACCCAATGCAGACTTCTTCATAAGAATCCCATTCTCAGTGTTTAGGAGTTTCAGTTATTACCATTTTAAGATTTCAAAGGAGATATTATTAATCAAATGGCATTAATGATTTCTTCACAATCTGCAACAGTATTTAATGCTGTTGCTTAGACAATGACCCAGTCTAGAGGTGGATGAACATTTGCATCATTTGCACAATACAAGGGACAAAACCAAACCATAATTTCCACATGAAAGTTATGATTCATATCTAAGCTCTATTTGTTCAAGAAGTGCACCATTTTCTTTCACAATCTATGGATGACACCATGTAAATATGTCAAAAAAACATATAATCAAAGAACAACTGCTGGGGGAAGGAACCTCAGGAGATCTAGCATCAGCTAGAGTGCATTCAAATACAACTATTTCCTGTTGGGTTCTGTATATCTTCAAGGACTAAGACTCCACAACCTTTCTGAGCAACCCATTCCAGTCTTTGGCCAACCTCACCAGAAAAGTGTTTCTCTTTCATCTAAGTGAAATTTCCTGCATTCCCTGAACATATATTGTGCCTTTCAGTATAGAGTATGCTATTTTTTTCTTTTCCAGTATTGAAATTACCTCAAATAATGCAAATGCATATTATAAATCAAAATATTTAATATCCATTTCTCTCTTGAAATGGATTGCTCAGAATTGGACACAGGACTCCAGTTGTGGCCTCACCAGGGCTGACAGGAAGTATCACCTCTAAAACTCTAGGTAATAGTTTGTCAGTTCAACCCATTAGTGTTTTTTTCTGGCAAAGACACGTTGCTGGGTCATGTTCAACTTTGTGTCCACCCCAACTCTCAGGTCCTTTTCTGCCAAGCTGCTTTCTAGCTGAGTGGTCCCAATCACAGATTGGTGCCAAGGGTTGCTCCTCCCCAGCTGAAGGACTTTGCATTTTCTGTTGTTGAACTTCAGGTTCCTGCCAGCCCATTTCGCCAGCCTTTTGAGCTCTCTCTAAATGGCATCATGGCCATCAGTGTATCATCCACTCCTCCCAGTTTTGTGTCATCTGCAAGCATGTCTGTGCATATATAAGAGCTGTATTTCTAGTTCTTTTAATGGTGTCTTGATATTTCTAGGAGCACAGTTATTTAAGTCTTCTGATAAAAAAGGTACTGTTTTTCTTGTCTTCATGATGAAGAAAAAAGTTTACAATTTTATAGAACCTTTATTTTTTTAAAAATTGTCCTTCATGTTGTCATACAGCTGCCTTCCATTTTCCTGTTCCTTGTTAAATAGAGATTTTTCATGGATACATTCTCTGTACTTTTATATTGCCTGTGTTTTCTAACCTTTTTTAAAATATTTATTTAAAATAAGTAATTCATTTCCATTGCAAATGTGAGAGGAGAACTGCTACTTTCACTGGCTCCCTTGACCCAGATTTTTTAATAGAAGTCCTTTAGGGGATTGAAAAATTGAGAATTGTAAAAAAACCCCTAATAAATAATTTTTAAACATTTATCAATCATTCATAATTTTCATCAGCTTTGTTGTTTTGGTTTTCTTTCTTCCCACTGAGTTTTGTTCATGACTGTGTTTGGCTTACGAGATAAATCTTTTTAATGTGTTATGATACTGATTCTCAAAGTCTTTTGGATTTTTATCTCTGTCTGAAATAATGGGAGTTAGTTGCTTTGGATGCACAATTGAAAAAAAGCCTTCTGTCTATATCTTGTTGGTTAGAATATTCTGCTTGAATGTAGGAAACAAAAATTAGTCCATGAGCACTTGAAATCACCTTGCCTTTAACTAAACCAGAGAAGTTTCTAATAAAAATGTCATTTTTAATTTTTTTTTCCAAAACACTGTTAAAAATATCTACTTCAAATATTTTTTAAAAAAATCTGTATTGCTCATTGTTTTTTTAACCTTGCTAATATTTTTTGAATGGTCTCAGATTTCCAATCTATCTCATGGCAGGGAGATGTGATTCTGTGTGGAAATGCAGTGTGTGGTTTAGGTTTAACATGCTTCATTACCATCTCACTTGCCCCTCCTTTGAGGGACAAAGAAATGCCGTGCTACTCTGCTGAAAGCCCTTTGAAGACTTACGTTCAGCACTTCTCTCCTGAGCTCACACAGCACAGAAAGCCTTTTACTCCTTTAGGAAAGGCACATAACATACCAGGTGAAACAGTCTTGTTTGTTGACTGTGAATAAGGGGAATGTACCTGTCCCTGTCACCTGGAGGACTGAGGGTAGTCAAGGTCCTCCTCTACGGGTTTTTAAGTGATAAATCTTGCCAGACAAGTTGGATTGCTTTTTGATGTTATTACAAAGCTAGAAAATGATCTTACTCTCAACATTAATTAAAATCAAATGGAAAATTACTCTTTCATATTGACAGGAGCTAACTGCAGGGCTGTAAAACACAGTAATGACGAATAACAAGGTTTCAAGTTTTGATGAGGAGTGGTCCTTCTTTGATGAGGTCTCTTTTAACATTTTCATTAATAAATTTACATGGAGCTGTGGCATCCCTGAAGTGAAAGACAAAACCTACTGTCTTTGAGAGTCTAGGTTGTGTAATAAAATGGTACATTGATGAAAGTCCCATCTGATATTTAGGCTTCAAATAATGTTGAGGACAGAAAATACATTAAAAATCCCCTGTTCCAAACAATAAAAAGAGACATCTGAAAATAAAATTAGCTTTGGTTTGAAAATGTACTTTCTCATTAGTGTGTGAATGGAAAAAAATCCCCCAAAATAAAATCCTCTATTTGTCAGGGGGAGAAGGAATAGAAAAAGAGAAGACCCTGCAGAAAAGTCGTAAAGCTGTCAGAAAGACGCTAGGGTAATATTTAAAAATATGTTTGTAGTTTATATGGGAAACATCTGAAATTTTGTATAACACAAAGCTGATAATAACATTATTTATTTAGTGGTTATCTGATCATTTCACATACATGTAGATTAACACCTGCCATTGTTTATGTGGAGTAAAAGTTGTTGGTTTTATTTGTGTCCTTAAACTCCAACAGAACAGAAATAAAACATACACTCTAGGAACCTGACAACCTTATTCAAGCATCTAATAAACATATTAATCTGTATAATTAAGCAAATTATGTAAAAGATGGTTAAGAGAAAGACTGAGGCTAGCATGTTTTATATCTGAGAAACAAAAATATGACTGTATGTCAGTAGAAATGCTAACACATATTTTCCCTTCATTTAACGCAGAAAATGCAAATTCTATAAGAAAACCAAGTATCAGTAGCATGTTAATAGCAGCAGCACCTGGGCATAACCAGAGAAGAAATCTGGATTGTTAAACAAGAATTCTATTGATTTACCTAATCAATGTTCTTCACTAATTGTTAACATTGTTAAGCTGATTAAAGATTTGCTGAAAGATATTTGTCTGGTAAATATATTCACATTGACTTGCCCTCACATCCCTCCAATATTCTGTCCTATGTAATTTCATGTCTTAATTAAAGGTAAAAAACCCCAACAACAAAACAAAAAAAGCAAAACCAAAAAAACAATAAACAAACAAACAAATCCCACCAAAAGCATATATTCCTAAAGAGAGAAATTCTACAGACATCTTTCATGTGAAGAGTTAATATAATTATCTAACATACATGCAATGCTTCTTATCCACAGATGTTAGACATATTTATAAAGAAAAGAAAGTGGTAAGAGAAACAAATCCTAGGAAGCTTAAAAACTCCCCTAGAGATGTTTCAGGAGCAAACAGAGTATTTGCAATGGCCAAAGTAGAATACTTTTTAATCTCCCTTTGTATGAATTTAGTGTATTTTGGAGTGAAAATCCAAAATCCAGGCAAGAGCACATATTGGTCTCACAAATAAACCTGGCTGAAAATCAGTGTTCTAGCTTGTGGGAAAATTGAGAACTGTCAGTCTTGTCAAATAATCTAGTTTCTGAGTTAAAACCCAAGCCCTGATCCCTTGGTCTTGAACACTGCATAAATGTTAATTTGTTACTGAGCTCCCCTTTGGAGTACTATCCATCAGTTCCCCATGACGCAAAATCTATCTGTTCTTAAGGAGTGAGTTTTCTATAGACATTTTTTTCAATTAAGAGAGTGGATGAAGGCTGCAGTTGATTAGGTTTTTTTCCACTTTGTAACATTCTCCAACATTACCTGGTGAGTGCTGATTCTTCACAATTAGCACAACTTCATGTGCCTTGCCTTGAGGCAAGCAATAGACATCCTGATTTTCATGTTGTAAAGGCCTCTCCCCTGGGACTAAAACCAGATTTCTCATTTTATCAGAGCCACACTCAGGCTAAAAATAAAATTGTGGGGGCATTGTACATGACACAGATCCGGGGCCAGGTGTTGTATGGCTGTGGCTCATCTACTACAAAGACATCTGGCTCTGTGGGGTGTTTGTGTGTGCCACTGCTTGTGTTCACTGAGGACCAAAGACTGCTGGGTGTCATAGATGCATTTAGCAATGTAGATATGTACTTTATTCCTTGGAAAGTTTGATCTAAATCAAACTAAACCCTAAGATGCTTGAATTTCAAGCCATCCACAAGTAACAGTGAGAACTGCTTGTGCCTACAGTAGTAGTACACCCATAAGAACACCAAAGCCAGTGGCAAGACGTGCTGCTGTCTATGGTGTATTGACAGACATGGTACCTCTTCTCACAATGGATTCTTAGGAAGTTCTTTGAAGCCAAGGTTTTCAAATGCATGCATAGGACCCAGAGGACTGAAACCACTCACGCATACGAGTTCACAAGGATCTAACAGCTAAGATCAAAGGCCTCTAAAGGTGTTAAGATATTAATAGCCTGGGACACTTAGTAGTTGATCCAGCCCACATGTTGGCCCTGTAAATTTCTGATATGTGCCATACTCAGTATGTACTACTGAATCTTATTCTTCCTTCTACTTGTGTTGATATAATACTAGTGAGTGAAGTGACAATGTTGCTGGAATAGGTCATAAGTACAGTCCAAAAGCAAGCATCTTTACAGTTTGGGATATTTTAACAATAGCAACAGTAATAATAAATAAAAACCAGCTATTCCTATTGTTATTGTTGTTGTTGTTATTATTATTACTATTTGCTACATGCCTAATAACTGGGTTGCAATCTGTTATCACCAATCAAAAGAATTTAAAATGTTTGACAGAACATTACACTTGTGAGAGATGTAAGGATACAACCTGCATAAGCGTGTATGGATATGTCTTAGCATTTGTTTGAAAAAAACTGATGGGAGCACTGAATTATTTTTTTCCTCTTGCTGTATTTATGGACAAGAAATTTACTGAAAATATTAAAGAAGCACAGCAGGTGGTAGGCTGAAGGATTCTGGTTACTCAAACCTTCATATTTACTGGAAATACAACTAAGAAATAATCTGAGCTGGGACCCCATACCAATGTTATGCTTCAAAATCTCAGATATTCTTTATGGCACAAGGAAGAAAGCCCTTGAAATTTGATCCTTATTAAATACAATATTATGAAGTGTTGAGGTGGGAATTGCCCCATCTCTCTTTGTTAGAGACAGTGATACCTGACAGACGAGCTGGAAAAATGTGCTGCTGATTCTTCCCTCCATTAAAATGATTGAGAAAGAGATTGGCCTGACAACAACAGCAAAGAAGTCATTAAGTCCCACATTTTGTTGTTGCTAAACAAACAGCATTTTGAAATAAAATAAAGTTGTGTCTGATTACATCAAGGTTTTGAGAAGGAGGTAGATTACTTGCCCACTAGATAAATTCTCCTTTCATAGTTTCTTCTTTTGGTTCTCCAGCTTGAGAAAAGGAGCAGGGGAACATTTTTATATATTTCAGCATTTTGTAGCTTGGAATGGCAAACAGATTAATTCTGACACACATTCCCCCATTATTTCCTTTTCCCACTAATCTGAAATTATTATTGTGAAATACCAACCCACTCCTCTATTCAGATTCAAAAGTAATCCTCTGTGTGCTGGATGCACCAACCCATTTTGCTTGATGGGCACAAACCACACGGATGCCTGGAATAGCTATAAAACTGTACTGGTGAATGCAATATTTGATGCACTTTCTTCCACAAGACCTGGTCACCCATTAAGGACTTTGCTATTACTACAGTAAAGACCTCCTACAGCACACTGATAAACAGCAACACAAAGCTGTAGGACAGAGAGGAAGAGCAGTCACTGCACAGAGGTTTTGTTCCAAGAATGTCAGCTGTAATACAAGATCTTAAAAGCCAAATGGAGAAATATATAAAATTGGTGGACTTAACATTGGTTTAATTCTTCTCTTGCTGAAGGAAATCATAAAATTTTTTGTAGGCAATGTTAATTGCCTGTAGGGCAGAGACTTCCAGCCATCAATGCCTTAAGAAGCCTCCTAGACAGAGACTGGACAGGAGTAAAAGAATAAAATAGGTATTTATTTGAAAGGCCTTCAAAGGTACACCCTGGGAGCCACAGGCTATTGCCAAAAATGGACCCCAAGATGGACGACAGGTCACGAGCTCCACACACCTCCACAGGCTTGGTTCACCTGCATATCAGGGCCAACTCTCCAATTAAAGCTTCAGTTAATGATGTAATTTCCCCTCCGCTGGCCCCCCTTAGAAGCTCTTTGGATTATACTTTTTGGGCCTAGGATGGTCTGGGTGACCTTGAAGAGCAGGTCCAGAGAGGCTTTGTTATGTCTACCTAGCACAAGTGAGCAGAAACTAGCAAGCTACAAGAAACCTCAGAGTTACATTCTAAGCAGTACAGAATCAGGAAAATATAAAAGCTGAAACCTAGGTATCACCATGAATTTCCTCCATGTAATAAATGCAGCTTTTTTTTCCCCCAAGTGGATGCCTCGCATTTACACTAACAGAGGCTTTCTGCCCTTAAATGTTGCAAGATTAAATAAGAATATTTTCTACTATGCAACTGAAATCTATTAGGTTTCTCTTAGAAGCCTTAGCTTGTGTGTGCCGTGCACAGTGTAAACTTGGAGGTAACCAACAGTAAAAGGAAGCGAAAATGAATGTTATTCATCCCTTTTCCCTTTAGAAGGAATGAAAACAGAACCCTGCTTTGCTCATGAAAGCCCAGCATTCACAGCTCAGCAGTTAGTCTTTGATTTGGAGCTGGTTTGCACCAGGGGTGCCATGACACTGATTTTTATTTGGGGAAAAAATGAGGATAACAAGGCACTTAATAAGATTAAATGATTTAGAGATACATCTGCTAAGCATAGTTTAAAAACATTGGGCATTTTCTT
>NW_008238833.1:1903345-1914666 GCF_000691975.1 Corvus brachyrhynchos | reverse complement strand
CCCTATCTTTCATCTCCTACACAAGAACAGAGAAACAGACTCCTGAAATGCTATTTTTACTCTCACCAAACCCTATATATTTCTATTTCTATTTCTACTTCTATTTCTATTTCTATATTTCTATTTCTATTTCTATTATTTCTATTTCTATTATTTCTATTTCTTTTTCTATTATTTCCCAAAAAGTCTTTGCAACTAGTCGACATGTCAGTCATAAAAGTGTATTAAAATGAGCATAGAGAAAAACAATGAAATGGTGCACAATTATTTAATGACGATTAAGAATTAGAGACACAGTTAAAAACCCCCATACAATCAAGCTGATCCTGAAATAATTAGAATTAATGGCACCCAGCTGTCTGTAGAATTGTTTCTAGCAATCTGGGACTAGTCCTGTTCCCCTCTGTGTTCAGCCCATCCACCCATTCTCAGCCTTCTTCTATGTCCTCATACTCAAAGCACCTGTTGCTTTCTCCAATCCCCTGTTTATTTTCCTGGCTCACAGAGAGCATGTGCCCTGGCTGATTTAAAGGTTCACAGTAGATTCACTCTCTTAGATTGGCCAGGTGGCTTTTTCTCCTTTTGTTGGATAGTGCTGATGGAAGAAATGACAATGTATTATTAATGGTATTCATGAGACCTGAAGAAATTTTGTCTCTGTAAGACCTCATCTGTTATTTTCAATGCACTTGAAAGCTGCTTGATGATTTCAGTGCTAGTAGAGGAGGATTGACAGATACAGGCAGTGTGATCAAAAAAACATTTTCTTTAGGAAAACGTGCTAAAGGATACAAAGATAGATTATTTCTGGGTTTTGGTATGGCTTAGTGTTGCTTCCAGAAGGATTTAACCTTAATTCAACTCCAAGCTTCTCATTGTAAGGACATGTTAAAGTTCTTTATAAAATCTGAATTTTAGTGATTTCTTCTCATAGAATGTCTTTCAAATAATTTATTTTCAGAGTTTTGGGGTTTTTTTCAGTTGTATTCACAGATAATCTCAGATGATTGAAATAAGAATGTCCACCCTGAAAAAAATTGTTTCTCTTTTGAATTAATATGAATCAAAATGTAGAAAAAAAAAGCATAAACATGGGGGGAAATTCTGTGAAATATGATCAGAGAAATTATATTGTTTCAAGTCAGATTTTTAGTCCTGAAACAACAGGTGTTCCTTCTAATGCCTGGAAACTGTACGCTTCCCTGTGCCAGCAGACAACTTCATAGATTGTTAACTATGACAGGGCCTAAAACTGGGAAGAAACTTTAGTAATCATTAAGGAAGCTCTGAGATTTTTTAGGAAAAAAGTCTAGTGAGCACAGATCTATTAAGCTGATGGTTTCCATTCTGAGGATACTCAGCTAGTCTAATCTGGTGTAGAGTCACAAATGGATTTTTAAGATAAGGCAATAAAGGGAAAGACTTTTCTAGGACTACAAACTGAAATGAAATAGCATTCTACCTTCAAATTAATAGAAAATTGATCCCTCTGGATGCCAGCATGACCCTCTGGCCTAAAAGTCACTCCTACCAGTTTGATGCATTCTGAAGTCTTGCTGCGAATACACACTTCCCCATTATCTAGGTGATTAAAGATCTTGAACAGGACTAGGCTCAGTAGAGACCCCTGGGCTACACCACTAATTAGTGGCCTCCAATTACGCTTTGCACTGCTGATCACCACTCTCTGGGTCTGACCATTCAGTCATTTTCAATCTACCTCCGTGTCTGCTCATGCAAGCCATATATAGCAGCTTATCTGTGGTGGTCTTAAAGGAGGCACTGCCAAAGGCCTTCCAGAATTCCAGACACACAATATCTGCTGCTCTTCTCTCATCTAGCAAGCCAGTCATTTCAGTGTAGACATTTGTTAAGGTGGTCAAACATGACTTCACCTTGTTTAATCCATTCTGGCTATATTTATATTTATATTTATATTATTTATATTTATATTTTTTATATTTATATTTATATTTATATCCTGATTCTTTTTTTGTCCTTACTGGGCCTAGAAATTCTTTCCATGATTAGCTGGTTCATCACCTTTCTGGAGATTGAGTTAAGGCTGACCAGCTTGTAGTTCCTTGGGTCTCCTTATTGCCCTCCCTGGAGACAGGAGTTACAGTCACTTTCCTGTGGTCTTTGGTCACTTCTCCCAATGTCCATAAACAATCAAAGATTACTAAGAGTGACCTTCCAGTGATATCAGCCAGCTCCCTCAGCACTTGAGGCTACACTCCCCCTCAAAAATAAGACTGGATATCTACTGACAACCAATGTAGTGAAGGCTCAACAGTCCTTCTATCTCAGTTACTACTGGCAATTACTCTTCCACGTCTCTTAACTCTCTGAACCGCAAGGCAAGGAATGAAAGAAATGCCTTCTAGGAGAAGTTGAGGTTCTGGGACACTGGGGCTACAAAAGGAATGCCTGGGGGATCATGATAGGGCACTAACATTGCTGTCCCCACACCTTCCTAGTCTGGGCCACTCAGAAAAAAAGGTTAAGGATGTTGGGGCTGTTTAGCCTGGAAAAAAAGCTTTGGGGAGACCTTGCTGCAGCCTTCCAGTACCTAAAAGGGACTTAAAATAAAGATGGAAATCTGCTTGCCCAGAGAAACTGGGAATGCCACATATTTGGAGGTATTCAAGGTCAGGTTTGTTTAGTCTTTGAGCAACCTGATGTAGTGAAAAATATCCCTGCCCATGGAAGGGGGCTGAACTAGATATTCTTTAAAAGGTCCCTTCCAACACAAACCATTCTATGATTCCATCAGCATGTATGGGTTTATATATGTACAGTTTTCTTAAGTATTCCCTAACTTGATCTTCTTCCACCAGGGTTAGAATGTCTTTCCTTCATCCTATCCCCCTGATCTCTGGGATCTGACATTCCCAAAGGCTGGCCTTGCTATAAGGATGGAGGCAAAGTCAGCATTCAGTATTTTATCCTTTTCCATGTTCTGTTTAAGCAGGTCCCATGTCTCATTGAGCAGTGTGTCCACATTTTATCTCTTCCTTTTGTTGCCTATGTGCTTATAGAATCCCTTCTTGTTTTCCCAAACACAATTCCATTTAGCTTTTCTAACTTCATCCCTGGATACTAGGACAATTTTTCTGTATTTCATCCAGGTTACCTGTCCTTGCTCCCACCCTCTGTATGCTTCTTTTCTGTGCTTGATTTTTACCCTCCTCCCTGCCTTCATGTTTCGGAACTGCCCCCTTTCATGGTTACAGCAGCCAAGGCTGCCTTTGACTTTCACATTCCCAACATGCCCTTCCTTGTTGGTGTCTATGAGGTCATGCAGACCACTGCTTCCTGTTGGATCCTCTATCACTTAGAGGAGGAAATTATTGAAGGACTCCAGGAACACCCTCAACTGCTGTTGTCCCTCCATCAGATATCAGGGTGGCAGAAATTCCCCATCAAGTTGAGTGTCTGTGAAAGTGAGGCTGCTGCTATCTCTCTGTAGAGGGTCTGATCCACTTGTTCTACCTGGTTAGGTGGCCTATAGCAGACACTTACTATAATGTTGCCTTTGTTGGTCTTTTTTATCCTCACCCATAGCTGTTTGTTGATTCCTCATCAATCCCCAGACAGAGCTTCATACACTCCAGCTGGTCTGTCACAATAAAGGCAACACTTCCTCCCCAACTTCCTTTCCTATCTTTTCTAATGAGTCTGTATCCCTTTTCTGCAAGATTCCAGTCATGGAAACCATCCCACCTCACCTCCATGACCCCAAGAATGTAGCACTGCAAATACATGCATACCTCTTAATTTATGTTTAACTTGTCTTAACAAGTTAATAACTTGTGTTTTTTCCCCTGTGTATTGATGAAGCACCTTTAGAGAAGCACCCCAGTATGGTGAGTTGCTGGAGAGGGTTTGGCAACATTTTTCCTTTGTTCCTTGTAGACACTTCTTTGCTGGCACTTTAAATGCTGGGGATGACCTCAATTTACCCCCATTTTGTTGATTTTGTCCACTCCTCCTGACATATTCCCCCATACCCTTTGCTCATCTTAGTATAAGAAAGAATTTATTCTACTGTGAGAACAATCAGTCACTGGAACAGCTTTCACAGGAATGTGGTAGAGTTCCCATCACTTGGGATTTTCAAGAACCAGCTGGACAGGGTGCTAGATAATCTCATCTAGACTTCCTTTTTCATGAAAGATTGGAATAGAAGATATTTCAACATGTCAATCCCTTGCAACCTGAGCTGCTCTATGATTCTATGATCCTGTTTGTCACTCTCTCCCAGAACTGCTGGTTACTCTTCCCCCCCCGCCCATTATTCTTACAAAGCCCTCCCGATGAGATTGGACATGCCATTGACAAAAACAGAGAGGTGGATCCTGCCTCACAAGTAGAAGCTGACCTGCAAATAGGATCCCATGACCTGCTGTCAATGTGAGCTCTGCAGCCATATGAGTGCAACCAGACTCTGGGATATTTTTAACAAGGGCACGCTGACTCCAGGGATGGTCTGTGAATGTCTCATAAACCAAATGAAGCCTTTCTCATTGATATTTGGGACGTTTCTAAGAACTTAATTTGGTTCATTTTTCTGATTGGAAGATTTAGATAGGTTTATACTATGACATGGAGGGAAGAATCAAAACCAAAAATTTCAAAGCCTGTGTATTTTGCACTCTGAAAAGGTTAATAAGATTAGTACTGGCACTTGATATTTCAAAAGTTGGAGTAAATACAGAAAATATGCGGATCCAAACATTAATTTCTTTTTGTATCTGCCACATTTGGAACTATCCCTGAGTTATACAACATTTCTTAAAATTAAAACATTTCTAAATACATAAAGCAGCTTGCACTGGCCGAATATCATTTTTTATAAACTGTCTTCAAAAAAACACAGCCATATGGATCTGGCTTTTTTACAATATCTTTTACTGAGCCAGCTCTCTTTAAAAAAAAGAATTAGAACAATAATAACAACAAAGAATGTTGTCAGTTTTTTAAATGTTTTGACCCAAAAGCATTTAACATCAGATGTATTAAAAACGAGAAAAGATTTGAATTGATCCCATTGCCTTAGAGTTCTGGTTACATTTTGCAATTGTATTTTGACATTTCTGTGATAAGTGCACACCTTCTAGGAGATTAAGAGAAAGAAAAATTGTTGATTACATCTATGTTACTGTCATTTTTCAGTTACTGTCAATAAAATGAAGTCTGTGTTACTGACTGAAAAACATAACGCTTACTTTTAGAAGGTCTGCTTTCATTGTAAAAATAGAGAACAAAACTGCTGATTGTTCAACTGACAGTGTTTTTACTTATCTGGAAAGGTGCTCATTGCAAAACGTTAGATTGATTTAGAAACACGGGCTTGAATTACCAAGTAAAATTATGGATAATTAAGGGAGTATCTTGCATCCAAGATGAAATGTAGTTTCTTTGTAATGAATAGAGTCTTTGCTAGTGGTAAGAGTGAGGCAAAAGTTCATCCTTATATGTCCAACTACCACCAAAATGATTTAGACAAGAATCCTGAGTAGTTCTGTGATGTCTTCATAGAAATCCACCGCCTGAAGATTACTTTTTCACAACATACAGCCTAAAACATAAACAACAAAATTGCTTTATCACCTCACCTATTTAATAAATAGGTGCAATATTAAGGATTTTTATCCTCTGCTTCTTCTTTTTTTTTGTTTTCCTCTCAACTTGTTTAATAATTGTGATTATATCCAGATTTGTAGATTTTTAGCTGAACTTGAAACACAAATCTTCTTCCTTCCTCCTGTGTCTTCTTCATTAGAGGCATGGCTTGCAGAGAATTGCAGTGTCCTTTGTGACCCAACACAGCACTGCACCATGCTCTGCAAAAATGAGACTTAAGGAAACTGAGTTCAGATCCTTGATACTGTTTTGGGCAGCTGTCACCAAGATAAAGATGACATATACCTGCATGTTCCTTTTAGAGTCATAGGTCTTACTCTGCAGAGCCTGTACCTAATAGGTATCAGCTACAGTGGAAATAAATATGGGTCTGCAGTAACTAATGTTTCCTATAAAGAGTTATGGATTGCATAAAAGCTGAGTTATGAATCTTGAATTTGTCTGAAAACAAACATTGTTTCTATTTCAGTCACAGAGAGAACTGAGTAATGATAAGCCCTAGTCTCATCAAAATTCATTTTCTGTCTCTCTTGCTGTGGAGCCTCCACTGCCATCTGGTATATTTTATTTTCTTCCTCTTCAGATGCATATTCTTAAGAGCCAGCTGCTATACATCCCTCAATCTCTCACTGTCTTTGTCCAAAACTTCCAGGCTTCAGTTATGCCATCTAGTCTGTTCACTACTGGGGAATCTTTAACTTACATGGGCTCACAGAACCCAATATCAGAGGTTGTCATCTTGGCTGAAATGATAGGTTCTTAAGCCTAGTATTATTCAAGGTAAATGTGAACCAGGTGACTGAGCAAAAAAATCAAAACGCAGGTATTTATAAAAGAGTTGGTTGAACTTTATTCAAATATCTCAGAATCCATCTCTTATTAGTTCTGCATGAATGCAGGAATGATCTTTTCAGCTTTTCCAAAAACTCATTTTGGACCCCAAATAGTCTACATCAATTAGTGGATGTTCAGTGACTGGTAGAATTGCTAAGAAGTAGATTTTAATTTACAATATCAAATTAACTTCAACTGATTTACCATGCAAATGAAAAATCATAAGTCATTTGGCCTGTTGCTTTTGTCTCTTCTCCTCCACACTGAAGCCATTTTACATCAGTGATAGTTGCAGAGGCACTTACAGTCTAGTTACCAGATGTCATCCCTACACTGATGACACTACGTAATGGACTTGGCCCGGCACCTCAGGAAATTAGATCACCATTGCAAGCTGACTTTGGGGTATTTCACAAGTGCTTGATGAGTAATAAATTAGTGTTAAGTTTTGAGGAAAAGTTATAAAATTCTCCTTTAATTCCAAATTAAGATCATTGGTTCTAACTCTGCTTTTAGGTAATGCATACATTGATGATTTTTTTTTTTTTTTTTTTTTTTTTTTTTTTCATTTTGAGCTATTCAATTTCTTTAAATAGTCTGTTATTTTCCCATCTATATCACTTTTTACCTGACTTGAAGTAGGGAATTTCAACATGGAAATTATATCTGAATGCATTATCACTCAAGAAGAACTATCACTGTTCTTCATGTAATCACTAGAAACTGATTTTCTGAGAAAATTCAAATAAAAAGCTTCAGACCTAGAAATCACATATCTATTAATAGAGAGAGTATTCTTACTCTCTGAAACCTATTACAGTTGTTTAAACATTTTTTAAGGTAATGCCCACTGCACACCAAGAAGAGTTTTGCTGTCTTAAAGATCTGTGACATATCTGGTCCATTTGTGCTCTCCTTTGGATGTGGGATGTGCACACTTCAAAGGTTCCTCATCTGTGAACAGGTCTGCAGGATTTCTGTTTTGTCTTGCTTAATTTTCAGTGCAGTACATGCAGAGATTCCTGGTCTCTGCTTCAGAACTTCATATGGTGTCATGTTGGATGAAGACAAGTTTCAAGTGACTGTTCCTTCTGTGCTAAAGTAGTTTTTAATTGTTTTGCTGGACGTGTTGATTAAAACTGGTTTTCTTGGTACTGGTATATCTCTGCATCTCATAGTATATATTAATGACTTGCATATGTTTAAATCAAAAGTACTCTCAGTTCATGGGGTATTTCTATGAAGTAGTGGTAAAATTCCAGAAACTTTATTAATGCAGATAAATTTTCTATATTTTCACAGAGGATTCTAACCCATACCATTTTACAAAATAAAATTATTTATGTAAACACGGCACATTTTTTCTTACTCTATTTGTTCGCTGGTAGGCATTTTCTCTAGTTGCCTGATGATGTTAATCATTGCATTCACCAAACATATTTTAGTGATATTTGTGACAATAAATTTTCGTGTTGAATATTGAATTTGGTGGTTACAATTGCACTGCCCAGGCAGGGCATATTTCCATACTTAATACAAAATTTCTTGTGAATATTTTTTCATTATTTTAAGGAAATCATAATTTTTGTACAATGCTATCAGAAGTAATAGCTTTAATAGTAATGGAAGGGTTAGAAATAAACATGAAAAAGAAAGAAAGGAGGAAAAAAAATAAAAAAGGAGGAGGCCAAAGCATTTACTCTGAGAATAAGGGGATAATGAGTTGACAAGACAAAAATCTGTGTACAGGTATAAATAATTCTTGTTCAGAGGGATTTACTATTGCATTTACAATCCCAATTTTATCTACTCTCATGAAAGCCACAACAGAAGTATGAAAACTAAAAGGAATGATGATCAAAATTAAAACTGATAATTCTGCATATGTCTTTACAGGAAAATGGTAATAATAAATAAATTGAAATAATAATAAACCACAAATTTCTTAGTGGAATTAGACCTTAGTCATGCTACAGGGAATATGGCAATACAGAATACATCTGCATTAACAAGTAATGTAGTAAGAACAAGAATCCTTTTTTGGCACAATCATAGTAGGTGTGTACAGGAGGAGGTTGAGAACTGCATTGCGAATTGAACCTATATGTGGTGAGTGTAGAAAGAAACTACTGCACTGAAAAAACCTAATAACGGGAAAGGCAAATTTTTATAAGCTGAGGTAGCAGCATATTGAATATGAAATAATGAAATATCAGTAGCTACTGTCCATGCATATTCAAGAAAAAATAAAACATTTCTTAGGAAGTCAGGCTTCTTGAATGCAAAAGCCTTTAAAAGCTGGTTTTTTAATTGAAAGGGCGTTTGAGACTCTTTCTGTCACCCTGTGTCTTTTGCAGGTCAATGTTCTAGAAACAATGATTATAGTAGCAATAACATACACTTTTTTTTTTTTTCTTTTCTTAGCTACATATGAAATTACTCCATAGAAAACTATTGGAAGGTCCTGAAATCTAAACCCTTGGGGGTCTTTAGGCAATCAATGAGCTCAGGACAATAAAAGATAATACTATCCCACAGTGGATCAGGCATTTTCTGGGCTCACCCTGTCCCTCAGTTTCATAAGATACCCATAGCATTAGTTCAAAGCTCATTCTTCTGTGAATATTTAAAAGTTGTATACCACAGTTATTAAATACAAGTAATCAGGAAGGCACCCACTGCAGGTTTGCTGTTATGGAAAGTACAATAACTGTCTCATCTAACTGAATTAACTTCCGTACTTGGGTTGCAGTTTTCTTATTGGAGGAGGGGGAATTTTCCTTTATTCTTAAGAAAATATATTAAGAGGACTAATTATGAAAGGTATTCTGGCTATCCTTCTGTTAGCTGCCTGGAGAGTGCTGAGGAATAACAGGAGTATTTATAGGAGAGAATTTGAGGCAATCCTCTAATAGCTGTGACAGAAGATTATCTGGATGCAAGTGCCTAGTCAGAATAGATTTTCTGTCTATCAAATTAGATCCAAACCAGTTCTTTCAAGAATCGTTAATTCTCATAGCATTCAGGCTTTTAGTTCACCAAGCACTGACTAAAAAGCTTTTTATAGGACTGACCAGGATTTTACCAGCTCTAAAGCTTTTATCAGTAATTAAACAGACACATACAGGTTGAAGGTTACCATGAATGATTGGGTTATGATTTTCTCCCCCACCATACATCTTTTTCTTTTCTTTTTCTTTATTTCCTTTTCTCTTCTATGGGTAAATACAATGCTTCAGTATGATAGGTAAATTGCTGGGCATGTCAAATTTTGTTACCTTGACTACTGCAGCGACTTACTTTATAACCTTTTGTTTCTGTTATTGCAGCCCTCACCTTCATCTGGCAACTGTCACTAAAATAATTTTCCTTTGTCTGTTCTAAGATCATATCATTCCATGGCCCTGTAGCTCCCTGCACTGCTGTCTTATCTTTTGAATCAGAGCTATATGTTTTATCTCAACTGACAAGGCATTTTAGAAACAGCTTACATTTCCATTTTGGATAATAATTAGCTGCCTGATTCAAGTTTACTTTTCTCTGGGTCACCTTTCCCAGGCATAGTTGTTGTGAAGTTTTCATCTCATGATGAACTCAGTCCCAAATAGCTGGGAGATGGAAACACACAGAGCATCTTTACTGCCTGCTCTACCCTGTGCTTCATTCTATGAAGCCGAAGAAATTCCAGGAGTTGAAGTAAACCAGGATAAAGAGAACCCATATTACAGCTGTGCAGTTACTGATTTTGCCTATTCCTTGACTAACAAAAATACTGAAAAGGAAATATTTGTGACAAACAAAACTTAATGTTTTTCTTATTGTGATGGCAACAAGAAAAAGAGACAGTTCTTTCTAGAGCAACAAAAATTTTTCATTTGAACAGTTGCAGCAGAGAGCTATAGGTTTTTTTTGGTTTTTTTTTTTTTTTAATGGAGGGAAAAATAATCACCATGTTGAAAATAAATATTTTACTTTTTCAGCTTCTCATCCATTTTCATTTGGGGTTCTTTTTTTCTGACTAATCCATTGCAGCACTCAACAGAAATTTGCAAGTAGCCACATTTTTCACTGAAATAGCTAAAACCAGATCCATAGATAGTTTTAATCTGTATAACAGTTTTGCCTGAAGATCTGACTGTGCATGCAACTCTTCCCCCTAGTAATGATACTTAACACTGCTGTGCAGCAAGGAGTACTGTTCCAGCATCTCAGACTAGTGTGATTTAACCTGCACTTAAAATAGACTTGTGTTTTACAGGGCTTAGCAAGCTCAGCAGTCACAGGAAGACATAAGCACTTTGCTTAGATGTTCATTTACCCCCCTTCTCTCAGCGTGGATTTTTCTCTTTACTGAACCAATCTTTTGGGTGTCTTATACCACCCCCCAGAATCTCATATCCTTTCATGATACTTTGCCTTGAGGAATGACTGGAGCTCCTTTGGCTATAAACCAGTACTGAGTGTTTAACAAAACAACAGCCTAACCTACAGGCTTCTTTATTCATCCATAGAACTGCCATTAAGAGAAATAACCCTAAAAATTACCTGCAAAGTGTAGGAGATGGAGAAGTTGTACAGTTTGATATAGTGCAAGGAAAGAAGGGTTTACAAGCAGCGAATGTTACTGGGCCTGGAGGTATTCCTGTCAAAGGCAGCCATTATGCACAAAATTATAAACAATATCCATCCCAGCAATTTCCCTACCCACAGCCTACTTCCCCCTTTTACTCTATACCCAATATGAACCCCTTCCTAAATTTACCCTATCCCCAGTTTATTCCTAATCCGTTTTTCACCCCATGGCTTCCCTATACAATTCCCTTTCCCTAAAACTCCTC
>NW_008238833.1:1888251-1903022 GCF_000691975.1 Corvus brachyrhynchos | reverse complement strand
GAAATAAACATCTCTGAAACATCTACCACGAATCTGTCCATATATACTTCGTTTCCACGGGACTCCTGGTTTGAAATATACTTGTTGCAGTAATCCCCGCAGCAACAGGCTTCTGAATTCCTTCTCTGAGGCTTTTTTGAGTACATCTGCCAGGAACTTTTGTTATTTGCCTTCACATACTTTACTAAAAGGGGAAAAAGAAGACTTTTTTTTCTTTTTTTTCATCTGAGAGACAGCAAAACATTTGACAAAGTTTGCCCATGTTACAAACAGATAAGCAAAGAATCGTTAAAACAATCTCCGGATTAGACATTTTGGAAGCAATATCTAATCTTAGAAAGTAAATTACAATGGAATCCAAGATGACACAGATGAATTGATTTTCATACAGTTATATCAGCATGAGAATTTAGACAAGTGATAACATCAGAAGACAATTTACAACTTTAAAAAATACTTTTCTTGATAGTAGCACACTTGAGGTTTAGGAGTCAAGTGAGGTGAACCAGGCAGATGTGAGAGGGTTTTCTGCTGCTTTTTGGAGGTTGGGGTTTTTTTCACTTTTTACCAGGTGGAACAATTCCAGAAGAAGTTTTAAAAATTAATTTGACAATCTTTTCCTGCAGCATTTGAAATAATAGAGCAAACTATGGAAGAACAAGCAAATCCTACCACATAACTTGTAGAAGATTATGGAGAAAAAAATCCCCACCAAACAACTTTTTGTATTTCCAGAAAAGGAAATTGTTAACTCCTTAACTTAAAATTTAACCAATCCAAGGACGGTTTCTTCTAGACCAAGCCATGATAATAAATCACCATTCTAGCTGCTGTCCCCCAATGCCCTGCTGGAAACTATTGCCATCACTGATCTGTCAGGAACTTAGTTCGTAAGTATACCTCGTAATATGCTTCAGGCAAGGACAGTCAGACAATCTGGAACCACCATTATGCAGTGTTTAGGGAAGCCTGTCTGATTTTAGCCTGAAGCTAATGAAAGAGACTCCTTGTTCTCCTGGAAATCATGAAGAACTGGAAGTAATCACTTCCTCTGGCACATCTGTGTCAACTGGGAACAAATTTGTCCAGTGTTGGAAGGGAGCTTGATTCTCCTTCTCTTGCTCTGACAAAGTAATCCCATATTATGCAGATATTTTCATGAATTGAGATAGCACTGTCTCTTTAGACATTTTGACTGATAGCAGTCACCTTTACATAACTGCTATCCTGTGAACTATCCCAAAGGTGTCAGTTATCAGAAACCTGTTGGGGAAGATGAAACAGGAAAGTCTTATAAATATGATTGCCTGACAAAAGATTTTGGGAATATGAAAACTACAGGCAACATCGAAATGAAAGCCACTTTTGAAATACCAGGTCTTAGTTACTGAACAACTGGAAAACAATGGTATGGCAGACTGAAGGTAATCCCCTCTTGATGGAACAATACCCTCTGTGTGCAAGCAGGTCCAAGGGTCAGAGCAGACCCTACTAGCTCAGCAGAACGGGTCCAAAGAGTAGTTTTTAGAAGTTAAGATGTAACACTCTATGGTAATATAAGAACTCTTATAGGCTGTATGTAAATGCTATAGGATTTGTATCTTGTATTAGATTGGTTAGTGACAATTAGAATATTCAGTACAGAAGATGATTTATTGTATTGTAACCAGGACTTCAGGCACTTCTTCCTCTTCCACTCCTGCTCTTACTTCCACTCTTGCTCTTACACTCTCTCTCTCTCTCTCTCACCCGTTTACTCTCTTGCTCTCTTGGGCCTGCTCAGAGCTGAGTCTACCAGCTCTGAGCAGTGCCCCAATACCCACGCCCTTTGCAATAAACCGCCTGTGTCCCAAGACCTGCCTATAGAGATCTCTCGTCACCGTCCATCCGTCCCGTCAGTAACCTACAAAACCTGAATCAGAATTTTGACCCTTGAGTACTATGGTCAAAATTATTAGTCAGACATAAACAAAACAATGAAATCAGGGGAACCTTCAGATATTAGGTGACAGTAGGCTTCAGAAAGTGCATACAAATCCTCATTTTACTGGACTTCCACTTTTACTGACACTGTATATGGTGTAGGTTAAATAGATTAGTCTGGCCCACCACAGATAAATGCAGAAATCCCTGTGTTCTTCAGTTTACATCAGGGCAAAGAATGTTGTATATTATGGGCTTCTTTGGTGGAGTCAGCTAAGATTTCTGAAACTTTAAGAAGATTCCTGGGGTTTTTTTAAGTAGAAAGACGTAGTCTATCTTTTATTTAGTATTATAATTAAACAAAATGGATTGCAGGGAGCATGGACGTGAGAGAAACAATGAACAGAGTAAATATCCAAGGCCCTGACTAAACAGAAAATTTTAGGATCATAGGATAATTTCTCTTGGAAGAGTTCTCAGGGGACTTGAGCCAAGTCCAATCTCCTGCTCAGAGCAGGTTCACACAAGTGACCATAGCAGATTGCTCAGGGTTTCATCTGGTCAATACTTGGAAACCTCCAAAGAGGGAGACTGCCCAACCTGTCAGGGCCACTTCCACCTCTGCCCTACTGTCCTTATGGGGCAAGAAAACATAGCCTTTTACCCAGTCTGAAGCTCTCTTGTTTCAGCTTGTGCCTGTTGCCTCTCTGGTTCCCTGCACAGGGGTGTAGAGTCCACTGTCTCCACTGTCTCAGTGACATCCCCACTGGCACTGGGGCTGCAGTTAGGCACCCCTACAGCCAGCTCTGCTCCCAGCTGGCTGAGCCCAGCTACTCCAGTTGGACATACATGCTCAGCTTCACTACTGGTCGGACCTCAGGCCATGGCGTTGGGACACTTCCCCTCTCTCTGGCTGTTGGGTCCAGCCTGATTTCCCTAATATTGAACTGTGAAAAAACTTTTTAGAAGAAGTGGTGAACACTGTATTACTGAAAATGTGTCACAGGGAACCATCTGCTGTATCAGGAAGGTGGTTTGATAACATAAACAGCCATTACGTAGCATTTTGTTTTGGGCAGTAACATGCATTTGTATTTGTGATTTTTATTTAAAAATCATTGGGTTTACCAGAGGAAGATTGACCTAATTGTAGAAAATTTGTGCATCATAAAGGGATATAAGTCAACAAAGCTCTCTCAAATCCCATGTATATATTAGACAACATTTCAGTGTCATTTTCAATAATGTGATCTTTGATCAAACACAGGAGGTTGGAGGTATGAGGGAAAAAAAATGTGCTACTATTTGATAGGTAGACAAGTGGATTGTACTTTTCTCCTGGTTTCTAATTTTAAATAATTGAAAGGGAACCGAGACCATTGCAATTGTTGATTTTTAGGTATTATATCTCTGAATGAATAGATCTAAAAATACATACACTAAGAAAAGAATTCAAGCTTACTTACCATGCCCTCTAATTTCTTCATATTCACTCTACCATGAAGACATTGAAAGGGATTCTTTCAATGCCTACTTTCAATAGCAGAGTATATTCTGGCATGTGAAGTGCATTTCAGAAACACAGGAAACTAAAACGGCGATAGATTAAATTGTACCCTGAAATCAAATACTACTGACCTAATTAACAAGTTGAATTAAGAGTCATCAAGTATTCATCAAGAAGATTTTCCTTTTCATTAATCTCCCTAATCACGTAATCCTCTGAGTGCCAACTGAGTTCCTTGGTCACATCAGATATTATGAGGATAATTAAACTAAAACAAGAACTGAAATTCTTTTTAGTATTCACTCATTCCAAAGTGATAAAACCTAGTAGTACCAGTGTTTCACAGTAAAATGGTTTCTAAATTTCTTAGTAAAATTTATGGGCCACAAACTGGGTGTCTCCAAAATTCAATTTCCTCCACTACTTGGCAGAGGCATTAGGACCTCCCAACTGATAGATATGGGTTTTGCCTGGGCAATAAGGTTGTTCATGTTTTCTAATAGCTAAAGAATGTCTTATTCCCAGATCAAGATGCAATCTCTTTGCTGTAATCTTGCTATAAATTGCAGTTTTATTGGATATCTATATTCAGATTTATATGTGTTCACTCTGTCTTTCATTCTCGTTTCCAACAGCCATATGTAACTTTCCAGGTTCCACAGGTTGCTTTCTTTAGTCTCCTTCCAGAAACCAGAAATTATTTTTTCAAAAATATACAGCTGTGCACTCAAGAGATCCAATATACGTACAAAATTTATGAAACAAATCAGGAGCTAATGTGATAAAGAAACCCCTTATGATGAGCCATTTCTTTCCTAATTTCTCAGAGGACCTAGACATCATAAAAACCCCTGTAAGGTTTCCTGCTTTATTGTGTCAGCAGTGTTTTCAAATATGAGTTTTACTGTCTCACCCATGTCCAGCAAAAGGTAGTCAGGTGTTCAAGTGTGTCCTTCCCCTCACGCACAGCCTGTCTTCCTTTTGATTGTCTCTGTTGGGCAATATGATTTGTCCTCATATAAGAACACCAGGTGGGAATTATCCTAATATAAAAATATTAATTATGAAGAAAATGCATAATGAATACATTCCAGAGACAGGGAGCTGTGATGATTGAGATTGACTTCGGTACACATTGGTCTGCAAAAGCATATTAAAGGCTGCTAAAGACTGGGCCAATGGGGCAAACTGGTCTCCTGAGGTTGTAGGAAGTATTCCCATGTTGATCCACACCTGGCCAGGATGCCTGCAGGGTATATCCAGCCTGAAGATGTGTACAGTTACTTTTGGACTGGTGAGTAAAAGCTCTAAGACCTGGTCACATACAGAGATAAATAAAATCCTAAAGTAATTTCATCATAGAATCATTAAGATTGAAAAACACCTCTGAGATCATCAAGTCCAACTTTTGAATGAACACCACCATATCAACTAAACCACAGCATTAAGTGCCACATCAAGTTATTTCTTAAACACCTTCAGGGATGGTGACTCCACCACCTCCATGGACAGCCTATTCCAGTTCTTGACAACCCTTTCAGTGAAGAAATTATTCTTAATATCCAGCCTGAACCCCCTCCAGCACAACTTGAGGCTGTTTCCTCTTGTCACTTGTTACCTGGGAGACTGACCCCACCTGGCTACACCCTCCTTTCAGGCAGTTGTAGAGAGCAATAAAGTTCCCCCTGAGCCTCCTTTACTCCAGACTAAACAACCTTAGCTGCTCCTCATCAGACTTGTGCTCCAGACCCTTCCCCAGCTCTATTGCCCTTCCCGGGAGACTCTCCAGCACCTCTTTCTTGAAGAGAGATACACAAAACTGAACACAGGATTCAAGATGCAGCCACAACAGGGCTGAATACAGGGGAATTATCACTTCATTAGTGCTGGCTGGATCTTAGTGCTTTTAAAAGTGAATTTAGGATATATTGATCTCAGTGGACAATAAAAATAAATGAAATGTCTTATAAAATAAGTAAAAACAAAATAAAATCAAGTGTATGTTTAAGGGACTAACTGAAGATTGTCTATTTCCTTATTTCTAAAAAAAATTGACACAGAAGTGGTTTGTCAGTGATGTCATGCTCAAATAATCATGTGTAAGTAATAGGCCTATATTTTTTTTCTAATATCACTTCCACTTCATAGAAACTACAATGTACTCCATACATAATATTCCTACAACATTAAGAAATCTAACTCCTAGTTTTTGCTTTTAGCAAAGTCCAACATCTTTGGTAATGTCCTCTTAAAGTAGCTATCAGTACAGTAATATATTAATGTAAATACAATTTGCATTTTATTATCTAAATATTAAATGAAAGGCACATTTTTATTTTTCACAATTGTGGCTACTTTTTCCATTCCGTATGTCAATGAGTTGTAAGTTAAAAATGTGTCCAGTTAGGACATGTGTATAAGTATTGTAGGGAATGTTTAAATTTATAACACATTTTAAAACTTCATTAAACACCTAATACAAGCCTTGGATCAGGTACATTCATGCAAGTCACTGTATCTTCCTTTTTTAAGTAACAAGGTGGACGTGAACTAGCTAGGATATTGTGCTTAATATTGTATCGTTCATGCATACACTAAGCCTGGAGCTTCTATCTTGGCTCATCTAGTAATTTCTATGTGATACTTTCCTCTGAGAGGCTATAGAGGGTAAAAAGTGTTTATCAATTTATCCAGGAGAGCTGAGAAATTTAATGATTTTTGACTCATTTCCTAATCTCTCTATATGTGAGGATTTTTTATTGGCTACAATACAGGTTCCTGTTTATGGATATTTTGAAGATATATTTAATATCCAAGCAAAAAGAAATAACTTAATTGTATGTGGGAGTGTGTATGCATGTAATTTAACATGAATATGTATGTGTGTATTTGTGTATGCATATAAAAATGTTTTGTAACCAGAGCTTTATTTTTCACCCAAATCAGAAATATCAGTCTTCTGAGTTTCATTCACCTTTTACTTCTCCCCTGACCATAGATCAAAAGAATTAGAAATTGAGAAGATATATCAGTTCAAGTACTTCAAACCCTCGGGACAAACCTAGGATTGTTGCCTACATTATACCTCATGCTACCTCTACTCATTATAAATGTTTCAAGTGACAGAGTTTGAACATTTCCCTTGCAAATTTGTTAAATAAATTTAAATCTATCACTGGCAAGTAGTTTTCTTCAAATATAGTATTTTTTCTGTCTTTAATATCAGTTTTATTCCTGGTAATCACACAGAGTATTCTCATAGATCTCTCTTACAATCTCTAACTAGTCATATCTTTCAAAAAATGTGCTTTCCACTAAGCAGGCTATATTATTTCAATTTTAAATTTCCCATTTCTGCAAATCTTTTTTTTTTTATTGTCTTTTAATATAGACTTGGTTCATATGAGTGTGAGTGAACAATTATACCAATTAAAAAAATGGAGAAATTACATGACTTAGTGCAACTGTAAGTTTGAATAATTTGTTTTCAAGTTTTTTCCCAAGTATAACTCAAACTCTGGTATGATCCAATCAATCAATAATGTGAATTAGATGCTGTATATACACGAAACTCCACAAAAAGTATCTTCTATAACTCACTCCTGGTATCAGTCTTTCAACTCTGTTCATTGTGTCTCTTTCTACTGTTGACATCTGTTTACAATGTGGGAACTTCTTAAATAATGTTTTAATCTCTTCTCAGCACTCATCTCCCTCTGAAAAAATATGATCATATTAAAAATCTTCAATGGTTACAAATCTGATTTTATACATTTATCGGTGTAATTACTCAAATTTTAGTTATTTCTGAGTTGGTTTTGTGAGACAATTTCTTTATTCTGATGAACTGCATGTTGCTAAATACTATTTTGTTGCTACACATGTTAAATAAATTAATCCCCTGTAACATTTAAACCCACAATACATGTGGTTATCATTTTAGAGGGAAGCCAGAGGTTTTGTATTAATTTAACAGTATATGTCTCAGAAACTGCGGATCTCTGTCTGGACCTGTATGGTCCTGAGTTAATTCTAAGCCATCTACTCTAAAATAGCAAAATTTTATCTGTGATGTCATCAATATGTGACTTTTTTAGTATTATTTTAGGGTTTTTTTTGTAGTTGCAAAGTTTTACCCTAAAACTCATACAAACTATTGCAGTATTTACTGGTAACTGACTGTGTAGAACAACAGAGAAAGAAGCATTAACAATAGATCATTTAAAAAATCACCAATAACACTCGAAGAGAAAGAACCCTTCATCTTCAAGTCTTAGTACTCCCAGTGAAGGACTTTGTGTTTTGACAAGCTTCCATAAAAACAGAAAAGAAGGATGGGCACAAAAGAAAGTGGCTGGTATTCAAAAATTTATGCAAATCCTTTTTAATTGCATTTTAATAGAAATTAGAATTAATTGTTAGTTTTGCTTAGGGTATTTTCCCCCTTGAAATGTTACTACCATAAATGTACTAACATAGGGCAAACATCAATTTTTCACCATGTTTTGAGGGTAAGACCATCATAGGCAGTTCTAAATGTCCTAAGAAATGTAGGGAGAAAGAATATTTTTATCCTAGCCATGAGAGAGAGGTTAACTACAATAATAAGCTAAAATAACAGTACTGGAATGTCATTGTGCCTCTCTCCCTTGCCTGCCATAATGACAGCTGCAGAGACTGAGCTCTTACCTCATTAGCAGTAGTCTCTGAAACCCTGGGTTTTCAGAACTCTGGCATAAATAAACTAGGCAGCAGGCTTGTGGCTGTTTTCCTGCCCTTGATAGTATGCCGTTCTCCACATATGCTTACTTTTTTTTGTGCCAGTGGAGAACTCTAGATATTTCTCATCCACTTCCCTACTCCAACCCCCCTCCCTGCATCTTTGGCATTTTCTGACTTCTCTGTGAGGGTTGTCACTTGAAGTGCCATACAGTGCTTGTCAAACTTCCAGAATTCATCTATATTCATCAAGTCTCCAGGTGACCACAGCTTTTTCCTAGCCTTATCTTCCACTCTATCTCTCTATCTTTGCACTTGCTTTATTTGTGTTTCCATCTTTGTGAAATATTCTCCACCTGGCCCTTCTTTAATAATTTTATAGCCTGATAAATGACTTTATTATTACTCTCTGGATGAAACCATAGAAACCTATGAAATCAACACATGCTTCCAAGACAAATAAGCAGAGACTGCTTCTTGTTATGATATTACTGCTGGTGGGTTGTCCCTTTGTAGAAGATAAGAAGTCAGTTCTTTGTCAGTTCTTTCCTTCTTTTTAGGCATCTCTTTATGACTTTGTCTTCTGAACTAACAAGTCAAAATTTGGAGAAAAGAATTAGAGAAGTGATCATGGAATGCAGACAAACAGATTTTATAATTTCATATAAGGAAAATATGACTTTTCTGTCTATTGAATGTTGCCTTCTTTTAGGCTTTCTCTGGCTACATGGAAAACACCTGGCCCTAGAGTGCTACCTAACTCCAAAATGTGGTTTTCCATCTTGGCCACATGTTAGGATGAGACCTATATATAGATAATTCCAGTTCTAGTTCTCCCTTCACCTGTTTTAGGCTTCTAAAATTAAAAAAAAAAAGAAAAAAAGAAAAAAAGGGAACATGGATGGTGAAGTGATGAACTACAGTGTGTTTCAGGAAAAACCTTTTGGAGAAATTAGAAAAATGTCATGAAAAGCCAATGTTAGAGCATGGCCTTCCTCAAGTCCTTGGACTGCAACCTGAGGAACACGGTACTGCTTTTGAATGTGCTCATTGATCCATTTGTTACCATTACATTGAAAGTAAATGTTAGGGCAGGTTTTTGTTAACATTACTACTTATACTTGCTTTTATCAAGAGGAATCTGCCTAAAAAAACCCACTAGTTAAGAATCAGAGGTTTTGGGCCATAAGCCCCTTATGAAACTGCACCTTGTCTCACTTAGGTCAGCACTTTTAGACAAGTATTGTGGGGACTGGGTTGTTGGGAGGGTTTTTGTAGATGATAGTATCTAGATAGTAATAGATAAATGGCTGTTTAGCAGAGAGGCTGTTATTAGTAACTGAAAAAAGGATTGTTTTGTAGTCCTTGCTCCAGAAGGTCTTATGAAAGGAGGAAAAGGCAGGCTAATATACCTTGCTTTGCACATAGAATCAGAAAATTGTTTTGGTTAGAAAAGACACTAAAGACCTTTGAGCCCAACTGTTAACCAAGCACCTCCAGGGATGGGGGCAGGACAAGATCAAATGGCCTCATTGGGAGGTTTGGATTGGAAATTACATTGGATATCAAGAAAAATTTCTTCACTGAAAGCGTTCTCAAGCAAAACTTCTCAAGTTTCAGTTGGAACAGTCTCCCCAGGGAAGAGGTGGAGCCAAGGTCCCTGGAAGGATTCAAAAAAGGGTGGATATGGCATTTGAAGACATGGTTTAATGGTGAATATGGTGGTGGTGCAGGGTTGATGGTTGGACTTGATGGCCTTAAAGGTCTTCTTCAACCTTCTGTGATTCGTATCAATGACAATTGATGCTAGACTTACTGCCTAAAGAGCTAAAGAGTTAAATTTGAACAAAAGTTATTATTTTGTTCTTAAGAAGTTCTGTTTTCTTCATTAGTTTGAAAATCTGAAGAGATCAGGAGAACTTTTACAGAATTTGTCATAAACTTTTTTTTTTTCATTCCTTTTTAAATTCTTGGAAATCTATTTCCTAAATAGAGCAACAACAATATACTGAATTTTTTACATTATTTTTTTCTCCCATGTCAAGCAGTTGAAGAGAATGCAAAAAATAAAAATAATAAAAAAGTTAAAATTTACATAGCTTTTTAGTGATCAGTAAAGCAGGAAATATCTACTTTAATAATAACAATATAAATCAACTGTTGCAATCAGAATATTTAGAAAGAGCTGCAATACCACCAAAATTGTTCAGATTGCTTTATAGTATTTTGATTTCCATAATCTTTTAGCCTGCTGTTGTCTTTGTTTTTACTAGTTTGAATACATTCATTTTCAGCTGGTTTAAATTGGATACTTAAATTAATGCATTGTCAATTTGCTGTTATGGCAGAATGAAATTAAAGTAGGAAACATAGATGTGTTGTAATGATAATATAGTTTTAAAGATGCTCCTGATTGCCAAAAATACACATTGTCGCTAGCCAAATAAACTTAATGACACTCACAAAATAGTACTGGTGAAGGCTATTAACAAGATGTTCTCTTTAAAATCAAATTGTTGTTCAAGAAGAAATTATATTATTGAATTTAACTGGCTGAATGCACACCTATTACTTTTGCAAGTACTTTAGATAAGGCAAATACAAGAACAACATATAATAGTAACAATTAGTATTGCCACATTCTCAAACACTTGTTTCCTCTATATTTAAGTTTAAAGTTCTTGGGATAAAAACTGAAAAATACTAAAACCTTTATATAGTGTTTAAACATTAATTTTATTTAATGGGGAGGAAATCAGTAGGCAAGAAGCAAGAAGTCTGAAATTTTAAGTTCACATTTTTTATCTTCAGGGAGCACTGCAGTGTTTGGTAATAGCCTGTCTGATGGCCTCTTGCTCATGCCAAATAGCTGCGTGCACAGCTCCTAGTAGCCATGCTTAGGTATCAGCATTTCAGATATCACTGCTTCTAAGGTCTGAACTCATGCTCTTCATTACTAAATTGTTACCTCACAATGAACCAGTGAAGCTATACAGAAAGGGGAGGGCTTTTTGTACAAGAAGACCCTTTCTTCTTTTTAAATTTCAGGGGGTTATTGCCAGTATCTAGTTGAAACTATTTGGATCATATCCTTGCTTTTAAATTTTCCCCTTTCAAATTTTCTTTTTACCAGTATTTTAAAATTTCTCACATATCTGCTAATTATAAGGTTCTTAGGCTGTCATCAAAATTCTCAAATCTAGGGTTATTGTTCAATTGTTTTGAGTTAGAGATCATTTATAGTAGAAAATTTTACATGCCTATTTCTTTCCGAGAGCATGAGCATCTTCCTATGTCTCTTGTATACAGGTCACACATATGCAGGTCACATTGTGGGCATTTGTGTCAACAGAGAAAAAACTGCATGCCTAGCTGAATTCTGTGTCAACAAAGCTGTAAGAGTGTGGTGCAAAAGTCCTGGAGCAGGAGGGACAAAACCAGCTGCATTCTTGGCACTTCCTCTGTTTTGGTTGTGTCCCTGTGCACATACCTGAAAAGTGCTGAAGGTGTCCCTTTGCACACATCTTAGGAGTGAGCCACCTGGTAACACCTGTTCAAACCCAGCCTCAATTTTGCTGCAAAAGTATTAAAAAGCATAACCCAAAGAGTTTGAACTTACCTTTTCAAATGCAGCCTGGAGCATCCCACTTGAGAACTGTTAAAAGGCTGGAGAAAGGTTGAGTGACTGCTTTACACTTCTGGCTGGCACAACATGCTAGGGAGCTGGAGTTCTAGCACCAACAGTGCAATGAGATCTTGGGTTGCTAAGATCAATAAGTATGTGGACAAAACAAAATCCTGGAACCATGCTTTCAGAAAGCAGCTCAATAGCCACCTATCCTTTTTGGCAGACAGTGGAACATAGCATGTAACTGGTGTGGCTTACTTTTGCTTAGTAACTCAGCTGCGCATCTTATCATTTTGCTTCTCCTGCTTAGAGGGTAGAGCGGATCAGGCACTGTCTCTGTAGTTTGAAAATCATTTATTTTTGAATGCCACAGAGCACTATGCACTCTTTTTCAAATTCAAATTTTCTTAATTCATTTAACTAGAGAGAATCATCTTTCTCTGGACACTAGTGGAAGAGGTCACTTCTTTCACATCAAACATTTTAATCATTATGATTGAGATCGTCACCAGTGCTTGCTGCTGAGAATGTGTCATTTTCCTATCTCTAAGTTTTTGTTACTTTAAGAGGCTTATATTCCCATGGTCCTTTTATTGATGTGTTTTGGGGTGCATTTTTATATCTTGGGGAAAATCACTGGTTTGGCTGGGGTATGTGCATGCGTATGTGCTGGTTCTTCACTCAGTATTACACACAAGCAGTTACTTCCATACATTGGAGTAGAGAAGGTATACTACAATAACTAGCAAGAATATATATGTGTTTCCAAATGTAGTAAAGTTGGAGTAATTTTCTTGACATTTTCAAATTCTAGACAAATCAGCAAAAACTTTTTTGACCAACTGAGGCAGAAAAAATCCCCATAAATTTAATGAACTTCTGATATGATATAAATAACAAGAATCAGGGATGCTGGAAGACATATCTTGCTACACATATTAAAACTCTTAATAGATAGCCAAAAACTGATATTGCCCTTCAAGTTTATTTTGTATTTCTTATTTTTCCCATGAGAAAAAATTTTTAGCATTAGGTTTTCTTATAATTCTAGATGAATAGTACATATGCACATGACATCAAACTTTCAATCATGCCCAAACCACATATAGAAAATTTTAATTGTATTTGTTCAATGCAGATCTATTAACAGCAGAGCAAGAATAAAATGGGTCTACAAAGATGAGTAAGACAAGTGGGACCCTATTTTATGACAAATTAAAGTGAATCTATTTGAAGCACTGTGCTTGAGTGCTGTAATAGCACGAGCTGACATTTCTAAATGACACAACCTATGTGGCTTCCAGTAGCATTTTATTCCTTTGAGTCAGATCTGGAAGAAGCAGAATAATTGCCTTGGGTATTGTTCTGTACTCTGTGTCTTTTGGCCCAGAGCTACTTGGTTTGATGGAAGTGTAGAGATCTGCTCTGCACTGCAGTTTGTAGTGGGTAGGTCCCAAAAGAATTTGGTTTATTTGTTCTAGCAAAACAGAGGTCAAGAGAGATCAAGATTGCTTGCCATAAATATATGAGGGAGATAAATGCCAAAGAAGGAAAAAAATCAAAACAGTTTAAGCTAAAGGACAGTGCTGGCACAAGAACAAGCTTGTTTAAATATCCTTGAATGAATTTAGACTCCAAATGAGGACAGATTTTCCAGCCAGAAATAAGGTCCAGAATAGCTTTCTGGCAGCTAAGATAAGTAGGCATAGAGAATATTAGCTAGTGTCAAGATGAAGTGCAATCCATTTATGAGACTGTTTTATGCAGTCAACTGAAATAAAAGAAAAAACATATGCTCTAAAGGACTTCTCCAGTTCTCCTATCACCTCCACCCCATCCCCTCCCAAATGACAGAGACATCAAACCCCATTCACCACACTTAACCTTCAGTACCTAGCAGAATCTGGTCCTTGCAGCTTATTGCACTGACGGTGGAGAGAAGAAGTGATGTGCAGAAATTTGCCCTATTCATTAAAGTTTGATTTGTTCCGAGCAAGTAGTCTCTCTCTTTGCTTTTCATCTATAAAGCAAAGCAAGAATGTATGCTTATAATAAGTACCTACATTCAGTGGTATCAGCCTCAGCATTGTTACCACATTTCTGCTTTTTTCTCCAGCTCTTAGTTAATTTTTTATATATATTCTTATTAAGAATTTGTCATGGCTTCAAGCTTACTGCACTAAAGGCTCCTTCGTAACTAAATAATGGCAACGCACCAGAGAGTTTTGAATAATTACAGGAAAGTGCTATTTAACAGGTAAATAATGGTTATTTCATTTTTTTTTAGGTCAGTATCTTTTTCCTCATGTGGTGTCATATGGCATAAGTTTACACCAATATTTAATGTGTTTTCAATATAACCCTATTTTCAATGATAAACACAAAAGACAATTTTCATGATGTCTAAGTATTTCATAAGTACAGCATACACTACTGGAAGCCTGACAAATATTTCAACATAGCTAAGTTAAAAGAACTGAAAAGAAAGTCCTTAGGACCAGAGAATCTGATGAAGCAGCAAATGTCTTTGCAAGACTATAACTGATTCTCCCCAAACTCAAGGCAAGACTTTGCAGCCTGGGTCAGATATATAATAAATAAATAATGACAGAAGTTCTGCTGGATAAGGAAACATTTCCAACTGTGAACGTTTAATCTCCAATTAAACTTTTAAGAAGAAAATTTTAAACCAGCATAGCATTAAATTTAATAAAAGTAAAAGGTCAGCATTCACCAGACTCATTTGCTTAGTTGCTTTACCCAGTGTACCTTTGCAGTATGTGTTCTCGTCTAGAAACACCACTTAAAAAGGCTCCAGCTTCTCCAAACTGTGGACCTGAAGGGACACAAAATCTGAATAGATGCTAAAATTCTGAGCATCAGTAAAGGCACTTCTCAGTTTTGCTGCATTTCAGTTCTTTCTCTGAGGAATTTACTAGCATTTCAGCATTATTTGTCTGCACTGTTTACCTTTGCTACTCAGTACTCCTGCTG
>NW_008238833.1:1882916-1888191 GCF_000691975.1 Corvus brachyrhynchos | reverse complement strand
GCTGAAGCCACTCTGAATTTGTCTTATAAATACCGTGAAGGCTGGCTTCCTAATTCAAAACATAGAGCTGCATTTGCTTTAGAGTTACCTTGCTACCCCCCCAGCTACTTAGGGACATTGTGATACCACCATGGGACGACTATGCTGGGAGCACAGTGGAACTGCTGAAGTGTTTACAGCAGCTGAGGAGCTGGGGGTAAATGCAGACCTGTATTTCCACAAATCTAGACTGGCATCAGATATGATCAGGTATCTCAGAATTTTTATACTGCTCTCAGAGAGATGTCAATGCTAGTGCGACTCTGCCCAGAATCGGTCCATGTGCTGATGTGTCTCAAGTGGGAAAATATGTTTGCACTTCAGATAACACACTCTGAATTTCTTACTAATCTCTTTAACCACAGGAATATGGTATTATTTGGCCATGCTCCAGTAACATTGGTAATAGCTACAGGTGAAGATTTCCCAAGCCTCCCTCAAGACAGAAATTCATTTCCTTATTACTGCATAATGAAAAGTTTGTAAAACCTCTAGGAGCAAAAAAAGGTCTTGTTTTTTCCAAATGGATCTTCCATCAAAATGAACATACCATACACTTTTAAAACAATAATTAGCCAACCATCAAGGAGGAAGAAAAGTATAGGCTCAGAGAATTGGTGCTTCAAGAAACAGAAACAACAAATCATGGAACTTACTTTACAGATTTCCAAAATACAAAATGTAATTATCCAATGATAATTAGACCCTAATATATTATTAAATCTTGAAGCTGAAAATTAATTATTACTATCAAGATTAATTTGAATCAAGGGGAAAAAGAAGGTGAGCTATAGTCTAACAAATTCAAATAAATGTGCTCTTCTTGATATGCTTTTGCAAATAGCTGTGAAAACTTTCTTGCCTTCATTACCTGTTCAGGCCAAATCTATTGATAACTAGCCAAATATGTGAGGAATTTTTTCAGAAAATTAACTGTATTGGCATGTGTGGTACAGTCTTAATACAAAGAGAAGATGCAGAGTCACAGAATAGTAAACCAAGGCACTAAAATGTTAATTGTATTTCCTGCTCTTACAAATCAAATGCAAGGTGGCAGAAGGAATCTAGGTATCTTTCATAATTTTAGATGTTTTCAAGGCATCTGAGCCTAGAGGCTGTGCTTTGCCTTTAACTACTGAAAGGCAGATGACCAAATTCTTTCAAGACTCATTTCTTAGTGTGGCTGCTGCCTTTGGGATGCAATTTACAAGCTTTGTCCTACATTCCTTTTTGCATTAGTCTCACTCTGTCACCTATTAGCATGGATTACTATCTAATTTATCATAGAAACTCTTTCTGAAGATACACAGTATATTTACAGACATATAAAGACTTGCAGATATACAACTTGTGGCAAAATTTAGCCTTTTTCTTCTGTTTTTTAGTCTGCACACAAAAACTAAGAAAATGTGGAGGAGTATTTTTATCTTCATTATGTTAAATAATACTGAAGTATTGTTATAACCAAAGTTATATGTTTATAGACAATGCAGCCTTTTCTTGTAGGGAAGCCAGAGTTCCTCATTCCTCTTCAACTGCTCTACTCACCACTCTGCCTCAAAGCAGAATCAACCCATCACAGAGTTTTGAAAAGTCCACTCTTTTTTTTTTTTTTTTTTTTTTTATGGCACTTAAGTTAATCCTAACTTTCCAGCTCCTCCATGGTAAAGATGTAAGATTTAAATAGACATCCTGTTTCATTCTTTTTTTTGTCTTTCATATTTCCTTTGGGGCAGCAAACAAAAACAATCAGTTTCCATGAGTGATCCCTCTAGCTCTAACAATATTTAAGAGGGTATGCTGGGAGTAAAAAGCCAGCCCCTTATGTCCAGGCATTGATTTTAGCCACACTCAGAGCCACTTCTGTAATCATACCCTATTTGAACATCTGAGTCTAGGATGGGCACAGTCTTTGGATATCTTAAAGTACATGAGATATGAGAGTACAAAGATCAGGAAGTCTACACATTTGAGCTTTTATAGCGGATAAGCCTATACTGATGTCTCTTAGAAAAGGGGGGTGAAACAGTGTTCTTAATTTAGCATGGAAAATGAATGGCCCTAGGCATGGGATGTTTGTTATTTTTCAGATATTCAGGATGTTGTGTAGAGTACACTTTTCACTACAGATTGGATCACTGAGCTTAATGGCAAATACTCCATGAAAAAAAACCTAAGTTATTTCTAGGTTAACATCATTTCATGATCCAATGGAAGAGAAAGAGCACCAAATAACATGACAGTGAAAAGTTCTGCTTTGCAAAATGGGCAAATAATGGGTAGACCATGTCAGCAAAAGATTTGCGTACATTCCCACCCAAATATATATGCATGATTAACAGAAACATGCTCCAATTAACATGCCAGTGAGCTGGTGCAGTCAGGCCAAATGGACTGCCAGACATTCTCCAGACTTGAACTCCCTCCAACCAGCATTCATCTCAGGCTCTTGGGTAACAAGAGCACAGCACCCCACAACTTCTTCCAACGGGCACGAGTTACAAGGCAGCAATTAGAAAGGTTAAGAGAAGAAATGTCTTCATATTACACAACTGACATCCTGTTACCCTTTTGCAGAGCACTGCTCCCATGTAGCCCATTGACATCAGCCTTCCAGCACTGCTGCCTTGCTTCTCCCTACACCTGCAGACAGGCTTCCTTGCAGGGGAACACTTACTGGCCACATGGTATATCCTTATCAGAACATCCAAATCTTAATTTTTCGAGAACTTCAGAGAGCTTGGATTGGACATTCACTTTTCTTTCTCCTTGTTTCCATTGCAGAAGACAATAAAGAAAGCCAAGTAACAGACAGATGAAAAGGCAGTAGATACTAAGCATCTGGTTATTTATCATAGGTCATTGTTCCTTCAGTGTCCCAACCCCAGGTCTTTATTCTACTATTCTTTTTCTACCACTGTACTTGTTGGAATTTCTCATAGGGAGATAAAGAGCATTGGAAAAGCAGTCTCAAATAAATCCATTTTCTGTGGTCATTTGGAGAGGCTTTAATCTCATTTGCACCCAGTTCTGTTCTGGCATGGACACAGAAATTTAATGACTAATTGTTTTTTCTGTACTCATGTTTACTGCCATTAGCAGGCATGTACAGTGTGAACTACAGACTTTTATGGTGCAAGCCATGATCATATCTGCAGGGTGCATTGTTACAATGCATTTGTTGACGTGAAAAAATAAGCAACTTGCATGATACACACAATAAGTTTTAGTTCCCTGATGCACTGCAATACAAAGTGAAAAATGGACAGTCCTCTAGGTAAATGGAAGCCAAAATTGAACTCAGACCTGCATAGCACAAAGTATCTGCTGCAGAATCTCCTGCTTGAGCATTGATATATATGAATAAGTTAGAATTTCGTTGATTTAGTAACAGAGGAAGCATAAAGTGACTACAATCTTCATGTATATTCTTTTAAGAGAACCTGGGTCTAGGTTTGCAGAGTTTCTAGGCAGGAGTTTCAGTTGTTAAAGGTTATTTATGTTTTTTTTTTTCTTTTTCTTGCTAACTTAGGACAAGAGTTCTTTTCTATGAAGCTGCATTTTGAGTATGGCAGAATATTTTGGCTTTCACTGTTTAAAATGCTATTGTTTTCAATGGAAAACAATAGCAATGTTACAAATCATACACATATTCCAGTTACGTCAGCTTGATCATAACAGTTAACTCTAAGACATGATTTATCCAATATTTCTTTGCAGTGGGACTATCCCTGACAGAAGGCTTAATTTAACAGAAGAGGAAATCTATATCCAAGCTGTTGTGTTTTCGTAAGGTCAGAATCTACAGGGGGGTAAAACATCCCTACTTTGGTCTGAAGTGTAAAAGTGAGCAATGTCTTTCATTCAGTGCTTTCCTTCCTATGAAATCCAATAGCTGATTGACGGGAGGCAGGGGGGTGGGTTTTTTCTTTAATGACAGAAATTAATTCTAAGTAACCATCCACAAAACTGAAAAAGACAAGACTGGAATGGTATTATTCTAAGTCCACTAGCAGGTATTGTAAGTGTAAATAGGTTGCAACACCATTACTTTAGCTTCCTTGAACCATTTCGAACCATTGGCAGAATTTTAGAGACTTCAATAACACCTCAATTATATATCACCTTAAAATAATTATTCTTAAGCTGTACTGGTGTCTCTGCTTTTTTACATCAAGCCAAAACTAAGGTGGGTATGATAGATTATTATGGGAGATACAAGGTTTTATGGACAAATAAAAAGTGTGTTCATTTATTTGGCACAGCTCTGTAATGTCAGAGAGAGTGTCATTTGAACAGTTTGAGATTTCAGGTCATGAAGTGAGTGACACTAAAAACGCCTGTAAGATAAGCTCATTGATAGTATCTTTCCAAACTTTGAAACACATTCAAACATGTATTTGTAAAAAAAAAAAATAAAGTGCATTTGAAGAAGTATCAAAATTTCTTCAGTACATGTTTAAAAAGATCTCCTTCTATTTTTACCATGACTGCACAGGTGTTTTTGATGGGCCTAGAGAGTTATTTTCCTCTGCTGTTTATACATGGAAGTCTCATGGTGGAATCATGCCCGTGAAGTAACTTCTGACCATAAAATTTATTCCTGGAAATACTGTCTCCCCTGTGAGACTTTCCATGTAATGGTAAAAAAGCGGCTAGCAGTGATGCTATTTTTTTGGAAATGAGCTGTGCAGGCTTCTCAGATTTTGACTTCAAAACAGAAGTGTAAATGTTAGGCATATTTGCTTTATATGTTTGGCTCTCCTTTGCTCATTCATATACAGATCTGTCACAACATCCCAAGGGACCATAGGATATATTTCTCTTCAGCATTATACAGACTTCCTCTTTTTACTGCATGACAGTGACTGAAGAAAAAGTAATTTCTGACACTTCCATAAAAGTTTCAGTATATTTCTCTGAGACAACTATCTCTGCTTCTCATAACTAAGAGAAAGTCTCTACCTTCAGTTCATCTTTCAAGATCTCATTTTCTCTTGTCAATTTGTTCTATGGTGTCATAGGTTAGCAAGCATAGTCCCGGAAGGGATGTCCTTGCTAAGGGGTGCTTACAGTTTCCTCTGGGACCTGATAGAACCTATCAGCTGGCCAGTTTGAATATGGACAATTCTCTAAGCCACTTAAAGTTGTGATCACCTCTGTGATCCACATTTAAGAATAGACAAACTCCCCCTCCAAGCTCTCTCTCGTTTCCGGCGCTGGGACAGGTGGCTGC
>NW_008238833.1:1854299-1882458 GCF_000691975.1 Corvus brachyrhynchos | reverse complement strand
TTTCTGAACAGCTCAACCTTAAAATTGTACCCCAACAAACTTCAAGAGTGGACCCTCGAACACGGGAAAACCAATTGCTATCTGTGTGTGACCTTGAACAAGCTGCAAGTCGGGGGAAGAGACTCACATGCAGGCAGAGAGACTCCTCTTCCTAAATGGACTGAACAATATTTGGAAGTGGGCGGCTGTCTCGTTGTGATAATGTTTTCATAGCATGAGCAAGAAGAGACTTCTCTTTCTAAATGGACTGAACAAGGTTATTATGGAAGTGGTAAACAGACTGAACATCTCAAGGGTTGTCTTTTTACATTGTCAGTGGGAGAAGGGAGGAAGGTGGGGGGGAGGAGGAGAGTTCTGAAGGTGGTATAACTTTTTTTTCCCTTCTTTTAGGTCTGTTAATAAACTTCTTTATATTCTTTCAAGTTTGGTGCCTGCTTTGCATTTCTCCTAATTCTTATCTCACAGAAGATAAACAGTAATGAGTATTTGAGACGAAACCACTACATATGGGTTCAAAAGCAACTGAATGGCAGCATTAATGTTTCCAAGAACTGATGCTTCTAATTGGGATAGCTCTGATTTTAGGAATGCAAGGAAGGAAATTTGGGGTTTATTTTTTTTTTCTTTACATTCTTCATACTGAGCAGTGGAATTATACAGAAGTACAAATTCATGCTAAGAAAAGGGAAAGTGAATTATTCTGACCAGAAAGATGGTCAGTTAAACAGAAAGTATGTTCCTCCCAAGGGAAAAATATAGAGATATTAGACAGTTCACTTTGTACTGTCAATTTTGAGTCCGGTTCTCCCTTTTGGAAAGGTGAAACAGCACACCTGGAGATTGCATAGGCACAGATGAGCAGGGAGGCAGGTAAGGGAATGTCAGGCATAGAAGCATGGGAGTACATGCACCTGAGTTACAAAATGTTTCAGGGTTATCTTTCTGTTTTCGTTTTTGAGATGCTTTTAGAAGACTGGAATGGGATTAATTTTATCAGATGCATATATAAGCAGTGTAATTCTGCATCTGAGCCAGCCATATGCCCACTTTAATTAAATAATAGAGAAAACCAGGTTTTCTCAGGTGCAGTTCATCTCCTCCTGCAGTTGATGTCTGAAATTTGTTAAAAGGGAAGCCAAAGGTAATTAACTTAGGTGAACACGTTTATGCTATAAATTTCTAAAGTTAAGTGAGATGAACTCCACCTTACTTTTTTGGAAACATTATTTTCCTAAGTTTTCCAAGAGAAAAGACAGTTTTGAGAGTGTAATTTGATTTAGTCAAAATCCTAATTTTAGTCAAAATAATTTGATGGAGAACTGTGGACTAGCTCTAAATGGCACATGAAATATATGCTATAACAGTGTTTTATATACATTTGTAAATTTTGATTAGTTGATCTTGCATTTAAACTAATTCAGTTTAAACCTATGGAATCCTAGAATATTTTATATGACCTTAAAGATCATCTAGGTCCAACCCCTACTCCATGAGCTGGTACACCTTCCCCTAGATCACATTGCTCCAAGCCCCATCCATCCTGGTCTTGAACATGTCCAGGAATGGGGCTTCCAGAACTTCTCTGGGAAACCTCTTCCAGTGCCTCACCACCCTCACGGTAAAGAATTTCTTCCAAATATCCAATCTAAGCCTACTCTCTTTCATTTTAAAGCTGTCACCCCTTGTCCTGTCACTACATGACCTTGGGTTTTTGTGTTTTACTGTGTAGATTTTCTACAAATCCTTTTGAACACTGTAAGTAGTTTACCACATTTTTTGGAGCTAAATTAAGTGGTGTGTAGTTTCCCACTGTGCTCATGGTTTTTCCATCTCTAGATAATGGCAGTACATTGGCTATTTGCAGGCATAAGGGTCTCTTCTGACACTTAGTGAACTTTACTGCTAGACATTCCAGTTCAAAGCCCACGGTGTTGCTATTCAATCCTGTTTTTCAAAGATGTTAAAAGTGTAAAACCTCAACATATTTGTTATAATCTTCTTAATATATGTACATATGCTTGCATTTATAAAACTACTATTTTACTATTTTTCATTTTGGTGAAGCTTTTCATATTGATTTAAAATAAGACTCCAATTTTGTTGCTATTAAATTAAGTCTCCAAAACCTTACTGTTTTCAACAATGCAAAAGTGGGACCCTAAATACCTCATTTCTTCTTAAGCTTCAGTAGTGCTGCCCTTGTAGTCTGGGCTAAAAACTTGCAATTCAGCTAATCTCTTTTTCAATATCTACTTTTACATTAACTCATCTTAATTCGAATTATAGCCAGTAGGAAGGTATAAGCATTCATAGCTCAGAGCAGTGACCTAACTTAGACATTGCTTCAGAAGAATAAATTTCACTTGAGAAGTGTCAGGCTTTGTTCACTAGGGTGATCCATGAGATTAAGTGAGATGCAGGTATCAATGTCATAGACCCTCAGAGTCAATTCAATTTTCTAAATAGGTATTTAGTACCAACTGGGATGTCCCAAGGTATTCAGCTGGTCTCCAGCTGCCAGTCCAGGATGGTGAAAATCTCTTTTACTTTGTCATATGTCAGCACCTTACAAATGGCTCAACTACTCTGTAGATGTCTAGATGGATGTTTTAAGTAACTGAATTATACTCCTACTCTTATATCTCTCCGATCTCTCCTACAGGGCTGGCTTCATCTCCATGTTGAGATACCTACGTGTCTACATGCATAGATGTGCATGCAAAGCAGTCTAAATTGCAGCCATCAGCTGGGGTCAAATTTATCTAACATGACAAAGACTGGAGGTAGAGGTTCAGCTCATCTTGAAGCAATTGATTTGGGCTCAAATCAATTGCTTCAGCAGATTCATGTAGTCCAAGTTGAGAGCCCTTAGGGAATCTTGTTTGACCATCAGAAGCTGATCCAGAAATTCCTGGTCTCTTTCAGGTCCTGTGACCCAACTGCTACTCTTGTGCAGGTGTACTGGATAGTCAAGCAAATCCACTCTGTCCTCACTGGAAGACAATGTAGTGAAGCTATTCTTCTGTGAATTCTTTTTCTGGAAGAAAACATACGAATCCCACTCTAATTTGTGCACTCAAAATTAGTTGTGATTTCAATTTTTTGTTTCTAATGCCTAAGTCTATGCTCTGTCACTTAATGGCCTGGCCATTTATTCTATTTTTACTTCCTTTGAATACATTTTTGTCTTTTTTATTATTGGTCTGCTCAGTGCAGTCAGATTAATGCAGGATTTTGAGTGGTTTTAGTTTATATTTTAGCTGAGCTATATTTCCTGCTCCAGGCTTATTCTTAGTTACCTTCAGAAGTGAGCTCTCAAACTTGAGATAATGCCAGCCATAGCAACAATATTCTTTTACTTCTGGGACACATTTCCTAATCATGGTATGAGCATGAGGTGACTGAGATGTAGTCACCTCATTCAATAGCTCCACAATCACAGCCTAAATTTTGTCTGTGTGTATGTCTCTGTTACCTGCAGTTCTACATCATCGTAGTGTTTTGGTTAGCACTGAAGCATAAACTACAAACAGGGGAGCCATGACCTTACCACAATGAAAAAAATATCCCAGTACAGTAAGATCCCTGCTCTGTGTTTTTTTCTCACGCTATTGAAAAACAGGTTTCATATGAGAATCCCTTCAACATAAAATTAGATTAAACCTTGTAACTCCTTTCTCAAAAATGGCTGATCACCTATGACCTTACATGGTACCAGGTCATTGTCTCAGAGCTTAGCAGAAGACAGACGTTTGCTGCTAAGCAGAGCTGTCCTCAGCTGAGCCTGAACCAACACTTTGTATATTTCTTGAAAATCATGGAATCATAGAATTATTTAGATTGGAAAAGACCTTAAAAATCATCGAGTTCTATCCCCCCCACCATGGATAGTGCCATCTTCCACTAGGCCAGATTGCTCAGAGCCCCATCCAGCCTAGTCTTGACCATGTTCTGGAATAGGGCTTCCACAATTTCTCTGGGAAACCTGTGCCAGTTTCTCATCACCCTCACAGCAAGGAATCTCTTCCAAATATGTAATCCAAGGTTCCTCTCCTTCAGTTTAAAGCCATCAGCCCTTGTCCTGCCACTACATGCTCTTGTAAAAAGTCCCTTGTTAGATGCTGGAATGTGATGTAAGATCCTTCTCTTCTCCAGGCTGAAGAAAGAAATAGAAAAGAGAGCGGGGAGAAAGAGAGGGAGAGACAGACAAATAAAGCAGACTATACCCATGGATCCAGTGGCATCCTACTGGTCCTTCTTCACTCTGAGCCTCATGAGGGGAAGAGGAAGGGCAGATCTGGATCTCTTCTCTGTGGTGACCAGTGACAGGATGTGAGGAAATGACCTGAGGCTGTGTCAGGGGAGATTTAGGTTGGATATCAGGAAAAGGTTCTTCATCCAGAGGGTGGCTGGGCACAGGAACAGGCTTCCCAGGGAAGTGGTCACAGCACCAGCCTGACAGAGTTCAAGAAGCATTTGGAGAATACTCTCAGGCACGGTGTGACTCTTGGGGATGGTGCTGTGCCAGGCCAGGAGCTGGAACTGATGTTCTTTGTGGTTCCTTCCACCTCAGCTTATTCTGTGGTTCTGTGTTTCTGTGATTCTTGTTGGTGTGGGTCCCAAGGTTGTTCAAAGCTTGTCACTATTTATACATTTTAGCAAACAAATGAATTAATGCTCATTGGCTACACATTTCTCTTATTCTATTGGTTAAAGGATTCCCTCACTTCTAATGCTAATTAGTGCCATGCTGAGTCTTCCTCTTGAGTCAGTGGGTTTCTTTAGTCCGTGGGTTGTGGTTGGTGGTTGCACTCTCCCCCTGACAGAATTACCTCTTATTGAGTCAGAGTTTATTTCAACACAGTTTCTGAGTTGGCTTTCCTTGTGGTCCATAAATTCTGCAGTCTTTGTGACATCAGTGATCCATTCTTCTCCCACAGCTGTGTTAACCCTGGGACAGTAGTGCCACCTTTGTCTCTCAAGTTCCCGTCACAGTGGCTTAGAACAGTCCAAATTCCACAGGGGCATATTTGAGGGAGCTTCGGTGGCCTCAGATGCCATCTGTCCCATTATTTGTGGTGATCTTTCTCTGGCTGTGATATGTGTATGAGCAGTTGATTCTTCACACAGTTTGCCACAGTGGGAATTTTTGTCTGGATGCATTACCCAGGATGTGCCAGCCAGACAGTGCCTCTGCCAAGCCTGGAGTTAGCACCATCCTGTTGCTCCATGCTATGCTTCTCTCATGGCAAAGTGGCCTAAACAGTGTTTGGGACACGCAACTGTGCATTTTAAGTCCCTACAGATGGGTCTTTCTTCTTTGGTCTGCAGGACATTGACATGGTTCTACAAGGGCACCTCAGGCTTCAGGAAATATCTTTCAATCCCTTTTGAGATTGCAGGTCCTTGCAATCTCAAAATAGACTTGTAGGGAGAAGAATTTCTAAAGCTTGTTGAAAATCTACCAGGACAACTAGCACTAAAGAGAAAGATTTGGATTGATGCACAGTTTATTTTCTGACTGAAGTTTCTCCAGAACTGTGTGTTCCCCACTGTGCAAATTTATTACTCGCAGCCTTTGGGATTTGTTTGTTTCCCTTGCAGTTTATGCTGCTGACTATACTTCAGCTATGCCATCTGTTGTTCTTCTTTCCTCTCTCTTAGTGTTTCTTTTACCTTGTGTCCTCATTCCAGGCTACATTAACTGCTCTGTGTCTCAAAGGGTATTTAGGAACTTTCAGCTGTACTCTGCAACTGTCAGGTGCTGGTGCTGGAGAACTGAGTTCCTTTTCACATCCTCCAAAAAGTATGCAATGGCTTCAAAATATAAATTGTTTTTAGCCTTCTGGAGGGTATCTTTGTCTATATTTGGTTCTTGCACCTCTATTGCAAAATATACATAGGTTTCTTCTTTCTACACCAAGGACAGATTTTCTCAATGTTGACAGGTCTCTGAAAAGGAAGGAGATTTTGTCACAGTTAGGATTTTGTTTTAGTCCTTAGTCACTGAAATCATCTAAAAGCAAGAGAATTCTTAGCTTTTATTTTAAAACACATTTCCAGATCCTTTGTTTGAAGAGATACAGTGGAAATCCTGCCACAAACACACCCATTATGAACATGGGCTGTAAGATTGGAACACTGAATCAATAACTGGAAAGCAACAATTTCTTAACTCTCACAATTTCTAAAAAAATAATTCAACCGAATAATTTTAAAAATATGGTGGATGTTTACCATCCACATTTTAAGGAATAAAAATCTGTTCTCAGGTGTAAATGTTGAGGTACAGCTGGAGTAAGACTGAATGATTTCAATTTTTAGAGACTGAATTGGCATCGCACCATGTATGCTCTATATTTAGTCTCTCAAATAGCTTGCTTTTTAAAGCAAGCCACAGTCATTTTAAACACTTATGAGTGCATGGAGTGCTGGGACGTTGTGTTAGTGTGGTAATGTGCATTTACTCTATTGTTTGGATTCTTCTGTGTGCTTCGTAGCTTATATCCTCTGTGCACAGCTTTATTTACCTTTATGCGGTAACTAGGGTGACTTCATGAATCATAGTTTAAGTAAGAGGGAGAACACACTGAGCTGCTTTCATAAGGAGACACTGAGTAGAGAAGCACTCATTTTGTATATAGCCGCACAATAATAAATTTATGTTGCAAATAAATACTCTGCAATTTGGAAGAGTATCACATTTGCTTGTTTTCTTGCTTATAAACTATAATTTTATATTGAAACCCCAGTCTTTGGTGGGAGAACTCTTAACACAAAAAGCCTGGCCCATTCAATCTTCATATAATGACACAAATAGCAACTGATAAATTGCAAAAGATTTGCCACATGGGCAGAAACAGAAGTGATATGAAAGGGTATAACATGGACTCGTGCTATTTACAGGATCTTGTACTGTCATGTGGACTTTTTTAATGATTATTTGATTGTTTTTTATTGTAGAGATAGAGACTGGTGCCCTTGAAATGGCATTTTTCAGATGCTAAATCATGTAAGTTGAAATGAGTTCCCTCAGCAGAAGAGGATGGCAAGTGTATTAATGCAAGTATCAAAAACTTGGTCAGCTTAACAAGCCAAAATATTTACACTGACTATATAATGTAAGCTCTGCTACACTGTAAATTATTGTCTTCTACCTTTTGAATATGGCAAGCAGTTGATAAAGCCCTCTGAGGAATTTGCTACCCCTCTGCCTATCCATCTGTCCTATCATTTCTGGCTTTTGCAGAAACAGCTGTCTTTAAATATTATACAGTAATCTATGCCAAAGGAATGCATGCATTACTGGAGCTAGTATTGTCTTGTGCATCCTAAAAGTGATTAATTTTTTAACAGGTTTCAAGAGATGCATTCATTTATCCAATAGGCTGAACAATAAGCCTGGACTGTGGAAGGTGGGTTACTTCCTGTGTTTTCAGTTGTTAGGTAGCTGATAAATCCCAATGGAAAAGTAAAATATTTATCCCATAGTGCCTGTCAGTGTCACACAAAATTTCATATACCATTTATAATGAAGAAGTAGTAGCAATGTTACACTGTTTTGAGCAAATGCACAGTGAATAAACTTCAAAGCTCAACAGTTTACTCCAATAGAAAAATTAAATTTTTTAAAAATTGAAACAATCTTGTTAGTGTGCTATACCACACAATCCATAGTACTTACATGCTACTTTTATTGAATCAGTGTTTCCCAGCTGTGTGGTTTAACAAGTAACAGGATCTGTGAAACACTGAAGAAAGACGATAATTGCTCAAAATATGACACGTTCAGTCACTTGAATGGGATTCACTACGTCTAAAGGTGGAAGTTGACTACCTAACTTAGATAGTTGGGGATTTTATACAAAGTCAAGGGTACTTCCTGCTACATCCTTCACCCATCACTAAAGAATAACATGAATCTCCCACAGACCCTGTATCATATTTTTGAGCCTTGTGTAAATGTCTTGGGTGCGCTAGGGCACCTTACATGCTGCTACAGAGCTATCAGCTTATGAATGTTGATCTAGACGACCACAGTATAGACATCTGCACTTGACCTAGTCATCCTACTTTACTATTCATGGAAGAAAGAAGACAAAAAAACATTAGGGTATGATTTGTATTACTATGCAGTGTATAGTGAACTGCCTGCTAAAATGCTTATTTCTCTTTGCTGTATGAGGAGCTCAGTGCTCAGCTCACATACAGATTTACACATGGTCAGATGAATACCAGGCTTTTTACGAATAAATGAAAAGTGCCTGTTGAAAATATTAAGGCACTGGAAATCTAGATCCTCTTCTTGATTGAAAAGGTAACCCAGAGACACTCTAATCTCAGAAAGCTTTAGCTTCCTTGTCACTGTTAGGAAAAAACAGATCAATCCTGTTATTCGATTAGTATGAAAAGATGTGATAATGTCCACTTATACTATTTACCAGTCCCTTAATTCATCCAAGTGGTTAGTGTGCTGTTGTTCCTTTTGAAAGAAAATTAGTGGGCAGCAGACAAGAGAGTAGTAAATTACCTTAATCTCCTTTTAATTATAAATATGCAGTTCCTGCAGACAGGCATTGAACTGAGTGGATTTTAATACAAGTGCGGCATAAACCTGGTGTGCACATTAGAAATTGAAAGGTAAAATTCCTCTTGTTTGGGCAAGCCATGCTTGTTTTTTTCTGCAGAAAAAAAATCATACAACTTTTATTACAGCTTTTCTTTCTTATCTCATTGTCGGCAGGATCCTTTCCTGGAAACTGTCAGTATAATGGTTTTTCCTAACAGTGAATAATTAAATAATATTTTGCATTTAAACACTCAGACTGCACTGTTTTTGACTGGGACAGAGTTAAATATATCCATTGTAGCTGATATGGGGCTATGATTTGTGCTGAAGACAGTGTTGATAACACAGGGATGTTTTCATTGCTGCTGAGCAGAGCTTACACAGGGTCAAAGCCTTTTCTGCTGCTCACCCCACCCCACCAGCAAGGAGGCTGACAATGCACAAGGGATTGGGAGGGGACACAGCTGGGACAGATGACTCCAGCTGACCCAAAGGATGTCCCATAATGTATGAGACCGTGCTCAGCAATGAAACTGGGGAGAGGAGGTTGTCTGAGGTTGGCATTGCTCTGGAATGAGCTGGGCATCAGTTGATTGGTGCAGAGCAATTATTTTCTTTTGCATCACCAATTTTCCTTGTAGTTTCCTTCCCTTCCCCTCTCTTTGTTGTCTTTTTTCATTAATTTTTTTAAAATTTTTCATTGTCCTTATGATCTCAACCCACAAGTTTTCTCATTTTTACCCTCCCATATCTCCCCCCATCTTGCTGTGGGGGAGCAAGCAACTGGCTGTGTGTGGACTAGCTGCTCACTCACTTCTTCCCTCCCCTGGTGGGAGGTGCAGTAGAATCAGGAAAAAAATTTAAAAGTTGAGATAAGAACAGTTTAATAATTAAAACAAAGTGAAATAGCATAATACTAATACTACTAATTATAATATTTGCAACGAAAAGGAGAGAGAGAGAAAAGTAGAACACAAGATGTTTGAGTGACGCACAATGCAGTTGTTCACCACCTGCCAACAGATGCCCAGCCTGCCCCCAGCAGCGATCGGTGCCTCCTGGCCAACTCCCTCCAGTTTATACACTGAGCATGATGCTCTGTGGTGTGGAATATCCCTCTGGCCAGTTCAGGTCAGCTGTCCCAGCCATGCCTCTTCCCAGATTCATGTGCCCCTCCTCACTGGCAGAGCACTGACGAGTCCTTGACTTACAATAATCACTGCTCAGCAACAACCAATGTCATCATTATTCCCATACTAAATCCAGTGCACATCTCTGTACCAGCTACAAGGAAAAAAATCTAACTCTATCCCATCAAAAATCAGGACAGCTGCCTACTGTAATTAAACCGTGACATCTGCCCTGGGTTATTGGTTGGTTCAAAATAAGTCATATACACAGAAGTCACTCCAATAAATTTCTAATTTAGAACAGAGCATTGTATTTGATGGCCATGTTAGTTTGTTCAGATTACGAGTATCTCTGGAGTAAAACCATGTCTTATGCAGCATTGAACATGCATAAAACAAATTAATAATGTGTTCAGATTTGTCCCTTGGCTATTAGGTTTACCAGTGTAACTAGTTAACAACTGCCTTTTGATGATTATTTACTATGCTGGCCAGAAAGTTTCAATATGATATTTTCAATGAGATTAGACCAATTTACTGGGGTGGTCAAGCAATAATTAAAAGAAGAATAAAGAATCAGGGAGATTTCCACAAGATTTTAATTGAAATTCCAGGTAGATTCCTGACAATACCTAGTCTGATTTTCTGCTGCACATTCTCAGCAGACCCAGTGTTAAGAGTTTCAAGAGGCTTTGGGATAATATATCTGGTAGCTGCTTTAGCCTAATGTATACTATTACATGGACTTCTCAGAATGTCAGCTGGCTGCTTTCCAGTTTGGTTGTGTCCTAATACACCAGCTCAGCAATTCATTCAAATTATCCCTTTATGGAAAAGGGCATCAATAAAATTATATGCTGTTAATTTAGCCATTTTTTTTCCTCAAAAGCTACACAGAACTTAAAGGGATAAAATAATTATATGTAAATTAATGTTCATATTTAGATGTAGTTAATTAGAATACTTCCTTTTATGTACCTAATTTGGTTTTGACACCATAACCTTTTAAAGGCCTGTCTTTAAAAATGCTGGAAGCCTAATAAAAACATTCATTATAATATACCAGATTTTCTTTTTTAAACTCATACCTTGATTATTAGACTGACTGGTACATTTTTATTTCACTTATCTTTGATGACCATTCTCTTCCAATATATAAGTATTGATTAGCAGAAGTGCTTGCAAAACATAGAATAGAGGGAGTTTAGAAAAGTCCTGTAAAATTTCCAGTTTGTGACTCCAGATATTAAATAACAAGATAAAGTTTGTACATAAGACAAGAAAGAACTTCAAAAAATTGTAAATCTAAACAACTGAAAATGCATTAATTTTCTGTCATTTTTATTGTGAGTCTACCCCTTTTTTTCTGGAATTTTCAGACTACTGTCTAGGCTTCTGTTCACGACAACCAAGTGGCTGCTGAACACAGGCAAATCCATTTTACATTGTATAACCAAGAGAGGGGTGTGACCTAGTCAAAGTATCTGCAGTGGATTCATACATGAACCAGCAGCCTCATGTGATTTTGACTCAGACCCAAATAATCCCAGAAAGAAGCAGTGGCCAGTACATCACAGAAGCAACATCCTTTTTTATTTTTGCATGTTAGCAGGTATGGAAATGTTACATCAATAAGTCAAGGGAAGGATAGGCTGTCCTTTTCTTCCCCATGAATCAAGAAGTCATTCATTTCAGTCTCAGTGATCTAGAAATTAATAATGACCTCAAATCAACATTTCTGGGTTTACTATGCAAATGTTTTAGGCATTTATATAACCACTATTAAGTGTATTTTATATAATAAAACCAATGTTGCTGCATGTTTTCAAAAAATGTAGAAGGTTTTTCTTCATATTTTCCTTATCATGCCCAATAAATGAATAAATGAATGCATGGAAAAGAGACAAAAAAAATAAAAAAGACAAAAGAAATATAAATAGCATCAGCATTATAGGATATGTTTATGAAACCACTGCATTTTAGGAGGTACAAAAAAATGCTTATATCATTCATCATTAAAAAATATCCATAGTATCAAAAGAGTGCAAAGAAAGCTTGTGTTTCTGACAATAATGTTTCCCTGTTTACTTTGATAACAGTCTCTGTTAGATACTGAGGCATTTTTAGTTTCTTTTTTAAACTGGTTACCTGGTCTAACAATATTCAAGGAGGGTAAATAATATGATTAAGCTGGGGTTTTTGAACGTGATGGCACTTTGACAAGGGATTTTGTCTGCAAAGATTAAAATGGCAGTCACCCTGGCCTTATGGAAAATGTACCTTGTCAAACAAATGTGGGATCTTTTTGCACAATAGGTTTGGTTGATAACTGCAGCAGGTAACTGCATTGACATAATGCAGTTATACTTCTATAAAACAGCTTTCCTTGTCTTTCTTCCTTTCGTGGGAGATACTGCTATGCAAAATCAATGAAGCTTAAATATCAGCTATGAAAGATGTTTTAGAAAGTAATTACAAATGAAGTATCAATGTCAACAGGATGCATAATCAGATTACTCTGAAAAGTTAATTCTTGCTTTTCAACCTCTTCATCAATGATGTGATCAAATTTGCTGATAATGGATAATTAGTGAGGAGGAATAATGGGGAAAGACCAACTCAACTAAATTATATTGCTGAAGGAAGTAACTTTTCTTTCAGCAATATGTTTAAACAGGATATGTTTAACAAAGCCAATTGAAAGGACATGCATCAAGGAACAAAATGTGTAGGTCACACTTGCAGGATGAGAAATGGAGTCCTGGTGTTCAGTGAAACTGATGGACTTAGAGGAAATAGTAACTATTTAAGTGAGCATAAGCTCCCTGAGCAACACTACAGCTAAGTAGGTGAACATGTTTTTAAATGCATATCTAGAAAAATATTAAATAGAAGTGAAGAGGGTGTATTTGTGTACAGCACTTGAGAGACTTTTACCACCACGCCTACATGCATTTTTTGGAGATGGTCTTTTAAAGGGATATTGATATATTAAAAATATTACAGAGAAAAATTACAAGGGCAGGTCAAGATTTGGGAAACTAGCAAATTATACCCAAGATAAGATTACGAAGTCATTGTCTACAGGTTCAGACGTGGGAAAAAACAATTCTGATAGGAGACAGAGCTTGAACACACTAAAATAACCAGTGATTGGAAAATAGCTGATTCATAAGACAAACAAGAATCATCTCTTAAAATCATAGATTCATGTAATCATTTAGTTTGGAAGGGATCTCTAGAGGTTATCTAGACTGCTCTCCTGCTCAGAGCAGTACTAACTTTAAATTTAGATCACTTTGAGCAAGGCCTTGAACACTCAAATTTAAAAGTCCCTGAGGGTGAAGGTTTCACAGGCTTGTTAAGCATTCTGTTGCAGGCCCTACCCATTTACTCTGCAATTTTTCTTCTTATATCCCACTTAAAATTTCCGGGGCTTATAGCCACTGCTTCTCATCTATGGATTGTATAGCACTGAGTGGAGTCTGGCTCCATAATATTTTTTATTTCCTGTACATATTAAAAAGAGGATTAACACTACCATAATTGAAAATTAAATGTGATTTGGTGAAAAGAAAATGCCACTATTTTGCAAGTGATATGGATGTGGTTTCCAGGAGGTGTAGGGTTCATACAAATCATGAGCCTGATGCAGGAGTTGCTGGATGAAATTCTGTGATTCCTACAACTTAAGTTAGCTAAATTAAGTTTTAATTTAATGTAAAAGTTCATGCTAGACATTAAAATCATGATGCTGTGAAGTCAATCAATTGCAAAAATAGTCTGGTTGAGTAATTAACAGAAGTAAAATTTTTCTGGATAGCGAGGGAATAAAGTCCTTCCCTGTCCTACTAGTGATGCTCATCATTCTCCAAACAGTGTTGAGCTGGTAGATTTATTATTGATTTTGACTCTTATTTATTAGCCTTTATACTGGTATTTACAGTCCTATGGACATTAAATTATAGGCTGAAGTTAATACTTGGAGCATAATGTTGGAACGGTACTTACCTTCTTTTATATGTCTGTACAACAGACATTCACACCTTTTCTAGACACTGAATATTCTCTCTTTAATCAGTGAAGAGAAAAAAGAATTTCTAGTGAATAAAAAACCACAAACCGGCAGCTCAGATTAATTTTTGTAGATTAATTTTGCCTCAAAGTGCCTTCTCCTATGCACTGATCAGGAAAAGGAATAGAGGTGAATGATTCAGAAGCTGATATGGTACATATCTAAGTAAGTATCTTAAGTTGTGTGAGATGAGTTCTGAGAAAGATTGTGTAAGAAAAATATTCAGAAAGAAAAAAATACACATAAACCCTGAATTCTCAGTTCACAAACTTAATCTTTATATTATTGTTCTCTCCTAAGAAGAGCAACAAAGGTGATGAAAGGGCTAAAGGGCATGACTTATGAGGAGTGGCTGAGGATACAGGTTTGTTCAGCTCAGAGAAGAGGCTGAGGGGTCACCTCTTTGCTGCCTATAACAACATGAAGGGAGTGGAGAGGGAGGTGCTGTTCTTTGGTGTTTTTTTATAGGCCACAGGGGGAAGGCTGAAAACTGTCAGGAAGAGTTAAGTTGGACATTAAGAAAAAGTTCTTCACTGAAAGTATGAACAGTGATCAGAAAAAGCTCCCCAGGGAAGTAGTCATGTCCCCTAGCCTGTCACTGTTCAGGAAGCTTTTGGACAACGCTCTTAGACATATGGTTTAATTTTTAGATTTCCCTGTATGGAGTTTGGAATTGGACTTGAAAACTCTTGTGTCCTTTCCAGCTCAGGATGTTCTACGGTCCTATGAATCTAATCTTACATGATCATGCATTTGGATAGATTGACATTTCAGCTGCTATTTATATTTCATGGCTCACAGTAACATTTTGAATAGAGACTCTGCTAATACATGTACAAAAGCATTGTACTTCTGCAGGATTTTGATCATAATTTTATGTACATGCTGGTAATTATCACTTTGAGTATTTCAGAATCTATTTAAAGACAGAATCAACACTTTCATTCATTTGATACATTTTTGCAAATATTGATTCAGTTTTGATAGGGTTTAGTGGGAGATCAACTTCTGCTTCAAATGCCTACCTTAACTAAAAATGTCCTTTATTTCCTAGAATAATGTTTTAAATATTGTATGTTCCTGATATTAAAGCTGAAGTCTTCATTGGTACTTGACATCTATAGAAGGTAGTGAATTTTGGGATTTGTTCTGTGTTTTGATTAATTTTTTTTGAGCCTCGTCTTGTTTAAAAAGTGACTGCCCCATAACTATTCTGTTTTGTGGACCTACAAACCAATATTTACATTTAGTCTGCAATTAAATGACTCCTTTCAAATAACTTGTATGAGTTGCAGATCAATAACTTACCCATGTATCTTTCCCAGCATGAAGCAAGATAATACAGAGCATTAAAGAAAGATAGTGTTTATAAAGTTGCATTTCAATCAACATACAAATTCATAGAAGTAATAAGAACATTTTTGCATTTAAAGACTCATTTAATGTGATTTTTTTTTTTTTGTGGTCTTGATTTCCAAGGAATATCCTTTAAAACAAGTACAGTTATGTGTCATATGGATTATGTATCATATATAATTACCTGTGAACGTTCATCAAAATTTAGTAAGTGCACTTAATCACCTGAAACTCTAATAGACAACAGTTTAAACCAATGATTTTTTATAAATACTTAGACCACTGTGTAATTAAATTTTCACTGTTTTCATTGTACAATGTATAAGTGTATGGTCATACAGTATCCAGGTAGCATACACATATAATTGCAGCATTGCTAAGATTTACCTCAAATATGCAAAACCAAAGATTAAAAACCTAACTTTAATTATCAAAATGTATAAAAGATTGCAATCAAACAACTAACTATCTCTTCTCTGGACATGCGTAATGCACCTTTCTTTAACTTTCTGGTTTTTTAGAAGCAGTAAGCTAGAAGTGAAGCTGCTAACTTTGTTACAAAGAGTATCAATACTAAATTGCAACTCTTGCTTGAGTTCCAACAGAAGACAATATGAATTAGCAAATATTTTTGTGGAAAGTACCCTGTTGCAACTTCTGTCTGCTTTCCTGTTTCCACCGATTCTTACTTTCTGTCTCCCTTTGCATATTAGAGCCTTTCTCTATACTTCCAGATTATCTGATTCTGGTGCACCCTTTCATGATATTTACTACATATTCTCCTTTCTCTCATCCTCTCCTCTGAACTTTGAGACAGGGAATGTGGCTCTGTTAACTTGGGAGTTGAAAGGCACCATGTGCCTCTCCAGGCAGAATAATCAAAACATTTGTGTATCCTTGCTCAGAGCCTGTGCCTAAGTAAAATTGTGGGGAGTTCTGACATGCTGTCTCACCATCTACCCACTGGACTGTGTCTACAGATGGCAGGTATAGTTTCAGAAGCTTTGCATGCTACGTAATTAAGTCCTGGGTAGACCATGGAAATAACCTTTTGGGACTGTGATTTATTATATTTCTTTTGCAGTTATGGCAGCTTATACTTGAAAGTGACCCCAAGACAGATATAATTCAAATGTTGAATTGGAATCTTTTTACTGAAATGAGAATTTAAGAAAGCAGATGACTGAAATATCTGTCTGGCAATACTCACTTAAGTCCATCACTGAGCATTTAAATACACAACTTTTCTTCAAAACTTTTCTTCTTCCTAAACTCTACCTGATTTTATGTAGAATTTTTTGTTCAGCAAGCAGAAGTGTACTTGAAGAAAGGTGCTTCTGCAAGTATATCATCAGCACATTGTTTTCTTTTCACTTTCACAGGTAACGTCACAATTAAACAGCTTTAGTGCATTCTGTTACACAGACCAGAATGGTCACCAGTCTGTCCTGTATAACATCTTGCATGCTGTACAGTCATGAATGATTTTTACACTGCTAATTAATTTGTAATGATAATATTTAACAAAGGATGATTTTTCCAGCTGGAAGGAAAGTTATTCCCTAATCCCCATCCTCCCTAACACCACCACAATCATGTCCCTCGAGCTGATATCATGAGATCTTTACCATCTCAAAATGATGTTAAAAATAAGCAGATGGGACATCATTTTAATATCTTATCTGGACGATAACATCTCCCAGTAGTGTAACTGCCCTCCTAATATTGGACCTTGGCATCAACACTCTGCAGAAACCCACTCCCAATGTGCAGTACTTTCTGTGCGCCCTCGTTAGAGGTCTTTTGTTTTCCTCCTTCATTCAGAGTTTCATCATGACAACTGAAAGTGACATTTGAAAAGCTAAGAGGATTTTACATAACAGGACCCCTATTGTCATTCTCCATTTCCTTTCACTTCGAACACATTTGCTGCATTTTCATTATGTAGGAGATCATGCAGCATGTCAGTGCACAAAGTCTCTTCCTTCCTGCCGGCAAGATACAAGAAGAATAAGTCTCAGGGCCAGAGAGTTATTCTTGCACAGAATACAGAAATGCCTTTTATTAAGGGAGGCTAACAGCCTATGCCAAAAAACTAGTTTGACATGAACAGAGCAAGAAACTAAGCAAAAGATTATGAATTTTGTCATATAGAATGTTCATTATGACAACAATGCAACTCAATGATGCAGAGAAGATGCAAAAGAAATATAACTGACTATGTTAACTGGCACAAAAGACCTACAACTATAACAGAAGTTTGGGGCTCATGTCTCATCCATCACCTCTTAAACAGGTTGAAAAAAGGGCACTTAGATGTGGACAGAGCATGGAGAAAATTTTGGGAAAATACTTCTGAGAAGAGGAAAATTATTAGGCTTTTGCATTTCTCTGCAGATTCTATCTTTATGATTTAAAGAGCTCGTTGACCACCAGTTTGGTGCTCTAACAGGACTAAAAATGAGCAGTACACAGTAGTGCTGAACTAATTGAAGTCCTGCTGAGAGTCCTGTAGAATCTACTTTGCCCCTGCTCCACTTGTGAATTCTTTTCTGTTCTTCCCCTTCTTCTTTACTAGGAAAAAAGAAAAGTCTAACTGTTTAACCAGCAGCACAGGAGTAGATAGATTCTGTCTCTCTATAAGAAGAAACAAGCCCAAACAGAGTATCTCAGATTGAGGAGAATGGAGGAGGAACCAAAGTACAAAAGTAAAATCTGTTGCCAGCCTGTTGTCAAGGCCCTGATAATCTGAGGATATAAACATAAACCCATATGTCCTTCTATGTCCTCTGTATTTCCTACTGCTCCTCATTTTCCCTTTGAATTTGTCTTTGAATGTCTCACCAAATAGGAAAAGTGAATCTAAGTAGCAGAATTATCATATTCTTACCTGCTACAATGATAGAAGGTGTAACCGAAATCCCCAACCTCTAAAGGGAATTTAACAGATTTTGATTTATTGCTCTTCCCAGCCATCTCAACATACTCCGTGCTGCCTTCTGATCATTTTCTTTGTCTGATCTACCTAACACATGTACACTTTGTGATTTTCCAAACATTCATAAATACACAAGTGTTCTTGCCATCTCAACCGTGCAATTTATGATCTCCTCAGAAATCTGAATCTTGTCTGTTTAATGCTGTACTAAAATAAATCCCATTTGTGATAGTATAGTCTGCTAATATCTGTAATAATCAGATTACCACAACTGATATTCCACAAGAGAAGTCCCTGATCAAAAATAATTTGTGCCTACTTTCCTTGATGACACCAATTTATGGTCCAGGGGGTAAATCACAGAATAGTAGATTGGTTTGGGTTGGAAGGGACCTTAAAATTCATCTAGCTCAAATCCCTTTCCATGGGTGGAGGCACCTTCCACTAGACCAGGTTGCTCAGATCTCAGTCCAACCCGGCCTTGAACACTTCTAGGGATGGGACATCCACAACTTCCCTGGGGGACCTGTGCCAGTGTCTCACCACCCTCACAGTAAAGAATTTGTTCCTAATATCTAATCTAAAACTAGCCTCTTTCAGTTTAAAGCCACTTCCTCTTGTCCTATCACTGCCTTCATAAAAAGTCCCTCTTTAGCCTTCTTGAAGAGAAGAGATAGAGTGAGGGGTGTGCTTACTTCCTATCCATTAGATATTTGGGAGCATTACTTAGTAAGGAATGATTCTTTATATTGATACATATATACTGGAATTTTCCCAGACTATTTATGAAAATCATGCGGCAAATACAACCAGGTCCTGAAACAACTGACTGTTGTTTATTGCTTTAGGTTTCAGGTTACAAAATGAATTTTGATGCATGGTAAGTACAACTCTAAATATACACAATATCACCAAAATGTTTTGTGGTCCCAAACCCAATGTCCCACAGTTCCCACTATAGTCTGTAAACACTATTACCTTTTCCAGGTAATCTTTAGTCTCTTTCAAAAAATAGGCAGAAGAAAGTAGTAGATAAATCTAGTTTGTCACAATCCATTTTATATATATATATTTGGGGGTTATATTTGGGTTTTGTTTTTTGTTTTGGTTTGGTTTGGTTTGGATTTTTTTGTTTGTTTATTTGTTTTATTTTACTTTATCTTTTTAGTAGTCAAGTCCAAGTCAGCTATTGACCTCAGATTAATGCTGGCTAACAGAACTGTAATTATCCGGGTAACACATCTTGGTTTTCTTCTAATTAAATAGAACACACTCAGTCTTCTCACTTTTCATTCAGAGTTTTACAATGAAAAAAGGTTTTTTTATTTGAAATTTAAGCACTTGGACATCTATAATTAGTGGAGATGACTGGATTTCATTTAAAGAAAAGAGTTCAGGTCTCTCAATGAACCAGTACTCAACTATGTATTTTCAAATGCATCCCAAAATCTCAAAAAGGCAGACAAGCAGCAAAGAAAGCTAGGAAGTATTAATTTATTTTTATATAGATGGGCATATATTGTAATATCTATTATAAATAAATAACAAGTATCTATTATCAATATAATTTATATATTATATATATATTTAAAACTGGTCACTCAAAAAAATTATCAATCCTTTCATGTAGTACATGAAACAAAAATCATGACCTTATAAAGCATGTCCTTCTCCTCTCTTTGTCTTCTGTTTTTTGTAAATCATGAATTTTTTTAGTTTCTGCTAGTCTGTGTATCTCTTTTTTTGCTTTCTTCACTGATTGCCTGAACAGAGACTATGGAAATTATTTGGAATTGTTTATGTCTGTCTCACTCTAATTATGTCTTCTAACATCTCTTTTAACAAATCTGATTTGTGTTGGTATACATGGAAAACAGAAGACGTTTGGCAAGAGTTATTTGAAAAACGTGTCATTATATATGCTCATGCACAACTCTGCTTTTGCCTCCATATTATCTGCTTCCAAAGAGTCATCTTTCCCTCAGACTGTGCTTCCTCAGTTTAGATTCCTCCTTAGATTCTCTCTGAACCCAGTTTCATTTTTTTTCTCAACATTTTGCTGTTGCACACTTCTTTTCCACTCTGAAGTTTTTTAATTGAATCAATATGTCAGCAAGCTTCTTTACCCTACAATAACTGCTACATTTATAAATACTGAACTTCCAAGTCAAAATGAGGAGAAGAACTTCCCCCTGTTTTATTAATTATCCTGCTTTCAGTGGTATTTTATTTCTACAACGGTGATATAATTTTCAAACACAGGAGTGCTGACAACTTAAAGGAACTGCCTTTTGTGAAGAGATTTCACTTTATATATAAATTTCTAAGTCTGGAAAAAAACCTTAGGTGGATTTACAATTCATTCAGATTTCTTTTTTCCACCATCCTTGGTTGCTAATATATTCTTCCAAGCAATTTATATGCAAATATCTATTTAAAGAAAGGAGAGTGAATGAGGTAAACAGACAAGCTGCACCACATACATTACAGTATATTTTCTTAAAAATTTTCCTTTCAGCTAAAACAGTGGAAAGAAATAGCAGCACCAGTGGCTCTGATGTAGGACATGTTGGTCTGTTTCCACACCACTGCATTAGAGAGCAAACCAGGGGGCATGCAGAGCTTTTGGCCAGGTGAGATGTAGTACCTTTGTACGTTTGTACATGTTCTCAAGCCACCTTTGGTCAGTTAAAGTCCACATGGCAGCTGTGGTGACCTGCATGGGCCACATCGTCCCTACAGGCTGCATAACCTCTAATGCACTTAGGTTTGGGGTTAGCCCATATAATCTGTACTTAGTGCCTGAGCTAGTTTTGATCTAGCTTACCATCGCTGCAATCGCACTTCTGATTGCAGCAGGCTCATGGCTCTTCATCACCATTGTATAAGGTAAAATGCTGAACAGATTTCTTAAAGCAGTGGGATAAAGGGGAAGAGATACCTCTAAGGTTTGATTCTCAGGAGAAATATGGGAAACAGATGAAAATGAGGCTTTGGAATTTCACAGAATCACAGAATATTATGAGTTGGAAGGGACTCACAAGGATTGACTCCAATGCTTAAATGAACGGTGCATATGGGGATCAAACCCACAACCCTGGCGTTATTAGCACCATGCACTGACCAGCTGAGCTCATGTACCAACACACACAAATTCTTTATCCATCTATATCATACCTGTACACATAAGATCAAAATGCAACTCTATATACTAAAATGAGCTGTGATTCAGGAATGAAGCACAAGAAACACTGACCAAGTTTCTCAGAAAAACAAAACAAAACAAAAAACCAAAATAATATTCTAAATTTTGTCAGCTTTGAGAACTACATAAATACAGTATATAGTCAGCTTTGCATGTAGTGTTACTGAAACTGCAATTAAAACAGCAATGATTCCTTTCCTTATTCTCACTGAGGAATGAGTTATAAATGAAACTAGTCCTTTTAGAACATGTAGTAGTTTCAAGATGATCTTTTCAATTTGAGAATTGATAACTCTGGATTTTTCAGTTGTTTCTCTACTAACATGCCAAAACATATCACATGCCACATGATGTGATGCTGAAAAAGAAAACACCATTTCTGAGTCCAAAATGTTCCACTTTAGAAGAATAATAAAAAAAATATGATGAATATATTAGCAACCAAGGATGGTGGAAAAAAGAAATCTGAATGAATTGTAAATCCACCTAAGGTTTTTTTCCAGACTTAGAAATTTATATATAAAGTGAAATCTCTTCACAAAAGGCAGCTGAAGTCTTTTGGGATGATGTTTTCTACTTCTACATTTATAAATAAAAAAAACCTGACCCTGACCCTTACGTTTAAGCTACAGATATAAATGGTGAAGGAATTAATGACATTGAGCTGCTGTCAAATCTGTGTTACGTGATCATTAAGCCTTCTCTCCTAAGGTTCTAACCTGATATCATTCCTTCGAGTTCCTTGAAAACATAGTTGGGAGATCTTATCTCTAACCCTCAGAAAATCCTTAAATTACTTTTTTATTTTTGTAGTATTTCTTTGAAATATTTTTTTGGTAAGTAATTGTGCATCTGAGGCATCTTTTCTGTTACAGTTTAAAATTGCTCTTTCATAGTCATGGTTTTGCATGATTGTTTGAATTATTTTACATCGTAGGGTGAGCAATTGTATTTGATGCATTTGAGAGCTCACTCTTCAAAGAGTTTTTCAAAGGCACCAAGAGCCCTGAAAATTTAATACATTATTTTGAAACACAAAAACCATCTGAGCATTAGATAAATTAAAAAAAAATAGAGAACACCTGCCCCTCCCAAAAAAAAAAAAAAAACCCGCAAAAACCTAGACTAAACAAAACCCAAAAGTATGGTTTAGGACTATTTTGGCTTTAATTTTAAATTCAGGGCCTGATTTCCCTCTTGACAACATGGAGATGTAGTGTGGGAATACAAATAAGCTGGTGATATTGTAGGGCTGTTCTTGATGGATGTCAGTTTTGCTTTTTGTCTGCATAGAAGTAGGATTGAACAGAATTAGTTCCAAATGTAATGAAGATAAATCTATGCAATGGAAATGACTTTGATTTTTTTGAACAGGATAACATTACTTTTATTTTTTACAATTCATTATTTTTTGAATTCTTCTATGAACAACTTATGTTTATGCTTCCATATGGAAATGCAACTTTTCATAGTCTAGGGATTACATTTGGTTTTATAATTTTAAGGCTAAATGGCAAAATTGAACTCGGTGAAAGTTCCGTGCTGTACTTGGTTTGCATGATAAGATTTTGGTAGTGATCAGGCTACAGGGATGGATTCTGTGATGATCTTGTGTGTCAAAAGAGCCAATGCCAGCCAGCTCCAAGAAGGACCCACTGCTGGCCAAGGCTGAGCCTATCAGTGATGGTGGTAGTGCCTCTGGGATAATGTATTTAAAAATCACACAGTGTAACAGCACCCAAAAGTGAGGAGTGAGAATGTGGGAAAGAAACAGCCCTGCAGACGCCAAGGCTGGTGAAAAAGGAAGGGGGGGAGGAGGTGCTCCAACTCAGTCCATGGTGCAGAACATGGTGAGTCAGGCTGTCACCATGCAGGCCATGGAGGACCCCACACCAGAGGAGAAAGGTGCCAGAAGAAGGCTGTGACCTGTGGGAAGTCTGTACTGGAGCATGGCAGCCCACGCTGATGTTCCTGGCAGGACCTGTGGCCATGAGGGGAGACCTATGCTGAAGTAGTTCATGAACTATAGCCTGTGGGAGGGACTCATTCCTGAGTTTTGAAGTTCTTGGAGGATTGTCTCCCATAGGAGGGACCCCAGGCTGGGGCAAGAGAAGAGCATTGAGTGTCACCAAAACCACTGGGAAAATAAAACTCTCTAACACTATGATTTCAGTACTAGAAAGCAGGCATTGCTTTAGTTCGGCACCAGGTGCGTGGAGGAATCGCTCCTCCTAACATGCACACCAATTATCAAAACTTTTAACTATTTATACATTTTAGCAAACAAAGAAATTGTTTGTTCATTGACTACAAGTTCTCTTATTAATTAGCATTTTATCTTCTATTGGTTAATGATTTTCTTGCTTCTCATGCTAATTAGTCTGCTTGCTCAGTCTTTCTCTTCTTTTTGGTCAGTGGATTTCTTGGATCAGTGATCTGTGGGCTGCTAGCTGCAGACTGCCCCTACCAGAATTACCTTTTACCCACTTGGAGCTGATTCCAGCAGAATTACTGACCTGGTTTTACTATTTTTTTTCCTCATCTTGGGAGAACTGCCAAATGTTCTTGTGGTCCATAAACTCCTCATTTCCACCCAAGCTTTCTTAGCTCCTCCCCCCAAGTCGGAGCTCATTGAAGCATGTCAAGCCCTAAACTTTTATTTGTTTTTCTAACACATGGATATCACTTAGAGCTTGCTTGTTAGCTGCTATCTGTTTCATGGATTAAATCTCCCTTCTTGTTGATTAGGCTTGTAAGTTATAAAGATGAAACATTAAAGAACATCCTTAAGAAAGTTTTTACATATTCCACATTTTGCAACAACTAGGAAGGACCTTGTTTCTCAACCCCCTTCTCATTTCCTGTAACTCCCTGAGCAAATGGTTAACTATTTCTGGCTCTCGAGATGTCAGCATCACTAAGACTAAACACTATTTGCCACAACTAGAGTTTTTCCCAGCAAAAGGAGTCCCCCTTTGAGGAGGAAGGAGCAGGAGACACAGCTGTGATGAACTGGCCGCAAGCCCCATTCCCCAGTCCCTTGTGCTGCTGAGGGAGGGGAGGAGGTAGAAACATCAGGAGTGAAGCTGTGCTTGGGAAGGAGCGAGGGGTGGTGGGAAAGTCATTTAAGATTTGGTTTTATTTCTCATCCTACCCTGATTTGATTTGATTTGTAAGAAAAGCTGATTTCCCCAAGTCAAGTTTGTTTTGTCTGTGACAGTAATTGGTGAGTGATGTCTCCTGGTCCTTTTCTCATTCTACCAGCTTTTTGTTATAACTTTTCTCCTTTGCCCAGCTGGGTAGAGGAGCAATGGAGCAGCTTTGGTGGGCACCTGGCATCTAGCCAGTTTCAACCCACCACAAGGGCACTACACTTATTTAAGGTCACCCATTTCTCAGAATTTTTTTATAAAAAGACAGCTTTTAAACATTCGTTGTACTTTTAATGTGTAGAAGGAGTCTGAAATTTATAAACAGGATGAAAAAATTGGTTTGGGTTAGACAAATGCAGTCTAGCTTAGTTGCCCCGGCTTCCTTGCCTGCCTGGCCTTTAGCTTTCAGCCTGAAGGGCTTGACCCAGGTGTCCCCAGCTTCCTAAGTCACAGCTTCCACCCCTGTGCAGATGCAAGTCTGAAATACAGTTTGCTGCCTGTCCTTGAAAACAGGAATTAAATCTGTACATGTGGTAAGCTGAGTTAAGGTCTACTGCTTATCTTATCTCCATTGACTTTAACAGGAGGTTGCACACGTGCACGTCGGCAACTACTGCTTCAAGAATCAGAGCTTTGATCCCTATTGTACTGTTTTGTGTTAACCTCTGGCTCTTGAAATGTCTGCTCCCCCGTGCAACTTCTTTTTCCTCAGTCCTACCATCTTCAGTCATTTCCATAAGAGGTTCTTCCTTCTCCATCTGTACTCCTGGAACTAATGGTTTGCTAAAAAAATTTTTACTCCAAATCCTTGTGGGATTAGCAGCTCAGGAAAAAAATGCAGATTTTGCCAGATACATGACATTTTATCACACATCACTTTGATAAAGATTTTTACCACATCTGGCAGCTCAGAATATGCAGGAAAATTTCTGCTGCAATTGAGCAAATTCAGTTCCAATCGCGCTTAAGCATAAGAAAGCAATAGGCATGCAACTCCTGCTCTGTTCTTTAGTTAAACATGAAAAGTGTGCATCTCAATTTTTCTGTAATCAATACCCACTAAAATGAATCACATAAAGTTAGCGGAACAGATTATTTTCTCAATAATTATGTCTTTAAACATATGTTTTAGCCTTATCATCCCCTTTTTAAGTAAAAAAAAAAAACAAACAAAACATTTTAGGCATAAAGAAAATAAAACCATCATGAAAAACTATCAGACACTTTCAAACAAATTACAGAAGCTGCAGAACAAAACCCATATACCTAGAACATGTTTAACTGCAAATGTAAACATCAGAATTGCTGTTTGTAAATAGAAATATCCCAATATAAATGCTAAAAGGTTTGCCACATGAATAGCTCTAAATGTACCAATAAACTCATTAGGTGAATCAGAAACTTTCATTTTTCCATCAGTCTTTATTAGTTGCAGTCAAGTTCTGGTATTGAATCACAGTAGATTAATTCAGCTCAGGTCACAGGTATTTACATGCCTGAGCACTTTGTCATGTAGATAGATTAATCCACTTGCAAAAATTCAAAAACATGCCTATAGGAGAAGTTAAAAATCCCCAATCTTTTTACATCACACATTTAAGCACAAATTACTTTACAAACTACTGCAGACTTCAGGCTACTGTAATATTTTATATTCATCCTTCTCTATTAAATATATCTATGAGACAACTAGTTAAAAGAAATGCAATCAGAAACCCTCTCCAAAATTATACTTCTTTAGAATAGAAAAAAAGTGTAGACTAACCTTTGGGAAAGAAAGATTTTGGCAACAAACTGCTTCAGGAAGAAAGCACAAATACATACACCTGTCATTCTCTTTCTGTACTGGAAGTTAGAGCCATGTAAGTGATGCATTGGCTGTCCCAAAATTTTACATACTTATTTCCTGAAGTCATTGTTTCTGGTCAATAGCTACTCCTAGTATCTCAAAACAAATATCACCTTCACTAGACATGGAAACAAATATCACCTTTGTTAGTCTTTCCTCAGGGTTACAGTCTTCTTATCATTGAACAGGCTGCTTCTGTTCAGTTTTGAGGGTATTGAGATCTGCACATAACAATATTGCCTTAGAACCTCCACACTGGTATGGATTAGTGGAAAAGACTGATCACTACAAATTAAATATTGAAGGTGGATTTTTTTTGATTGAATTAATATAAAATTATTTTTCAATGCATTATTCATTCAGTAAGAAAGTTTGGATGACAGTATATTACTTTGGTTTTTAGGCTGTCAATCCAGGGTACACAAAATACCTGCTTTTATTTTTAGTTTTATAGCCACATGAATACCATAGATAAAGAAAAGATGACTTGTACAATTTTGCCGGTAGTATTAAACCATCAGATATTTTTCTTTAATGAAATGGACAGATCTGACTTACACTAGATCTCACCAGTGAAATAGCTGGTTAGTGCATGAATGGAAGACCTCCAAGTAAAGGGCACAACAGCTGAAATCCTGGCCTGGAAGAGGAACAGATACTCAGTGAGTTCAGAAACTCAGTGAGGTTAAGATTTCATCTGGTCAGTTTTCTCCAAATTTACCACTGTCTTTGTAATAAGACAAATAAGTTCCTAAACAACTGTATTATTAGCAGATGACTTTTTGCAAAAGCTGATGAATTTGAATGGGTCCTGATCAAATTTCTTTCTGAGTAATTGTAAGCTGTCCTCACACATTTGAATTAACCTTTTTTATTCATACCCTCATTTTTCTCCCTTTTGCAAACAACTGTCTTACAGTATTGTCATGCATAGAGTTTATGTCTTTTGTCTGCACTTTGAGTGCAATGGCTGTCTTCCTGTCTGTCATCTGTCTATTCACTCCCTTTAGCATCTGTGTAAGTGAAGATCCAGTTTCCCAACAGATGATGCAGTAAGAAGGTAAATCTAGCCATTTTTTTACTTCCAACAGCAATCAATACAAGCTCAATAAAGAATTTGTAGTAGGAATCTCCTCTATATAAATATCTCTCTTTGGGGATACAATTTCTGATAATCCATTTTTTCAAACTTTAATATCACCAGTCTAAATCTATATTTGGAGCAGAGCTGGTGATCAACTGTATAATATCGCAGGTGATATGGCTTTAGTGTGTATTGCTTCAGTCTGCTAACAAAATCCAGCTTGTTTATAGGAGATCTTAGTGCTTTCAAAGGCATGAGAAAACTGAACAACTGTATCAGCCTCTGATGTAATCACTGAGGTCAGTGACATTCAGGCTAGAAGTCCACTGAAAACAGTGACTAAGTTTGCAACAGTGTATTGGTTATCACGTTCCCTGTTAGGATAACTGTATTGTTATCCTACTGATAACAATGCTGGGCAAAGCAAGTATGAGCTGTGAGATAAAGATTAATTAGGAGGAATACTGGGCAAAGCAAGTATTAAGTCATAAGTAGAATGAGTGGGAAACATATTGTAATTGTAGTGAACTGTCTAGGGGTGGAATTTGGTGTAGAAGTTGAATGTAATTTTGATAATAATTCTTAAATGTGTCTTCATAGAGGTGAGAGGTGGAGAATGTCATAGGTTAGCAAGCATAGTCCCGGAAGTGATGTTCTTGCAAAGGGGTGCTCACAGCTTCCTCTGGGACCTGACAGAACCTATCAGCTGGCCAATCTGAATATGGACAATTCTTTAAGCCACTTAAAGTTGTGACCGCCTCTGTGATCCACACTTAAGAATAGACAAACTCCCCCCCAAGC
>NW_008238833.1:1838923-1853940 GCF_000691975.1 Corvus brachyrhynchos | reverse complement strand
AACTTGTACTTGTGAGCAAAAGCACCTGCGCTGAGATAGGCAGATGCTGAAGCAGCTGTAATTTCATGAGAAGTTTGGACAGGGAGAGATGGAAGCGACGAGGACTTTTGCTCCAAATGGAAAAGGAGAAGACCTCAGTTCCTAAAGGTGCTCCCAGAGATAATCCTAGAGATGAAGATGAGGAGGACCCTTTGCTCACAGGGAAGGAGGAGGACCTCTATTCTTAGAGATGAAATGCTCCCAGAGATGGATGAAGAGAACTTTTGTTTCTGAACAGCTCAACCTTAAAATTGCACCCCAGTAGCTCAAGATTGGACCCTTGAAAGCAGTTGTGGGAAAAGCTGTAAGTCATGGGAGGGGACTCTCACATGATGCAAGCAGAGAACCAACCCAGGCGTCTGTCTCGTTGTGATAATTCCTCCATAGCATGAGCAAGAAGAGACTCCTCTTCCTAAATGGACTGAACAAGGTTATTACGGAAGTGGTAAACAGACTGAACATCTCAAGGGTTGTCTTTTTACATTGTCCGTGGGAGAAGGGAGGAAGGTGGGGGGAGGAGAAGAGTTCTGAAGGTGTGAAGGTGTGGTATTACTTTTTTTTTTTTTCCCTCTCTTAGGTCTGTTAATAAATTTCTTTATATTCTTTCAAGTTTGGTGCCTGCTTTGCATTTCTCCTAATTCTTATCTCACAGAAGGTAGACAGTAATGAGTATTTTGGACCAAACCAGTACAAACAGCTCTGTTATCAGTCGGAGAACAATAAGGTTTGTAAGCCAAAAATTGGAAAGTCAGGGAAATATGAAGGATGTCTCTAAGAAATGAAGCCTGAGTAAAGGTGGATTAATGACACATGTAAGGAAAAAAGTAGCAAATCTGAAATATACTTTTTCAAGCATAGTATTTGCAAAGTTACTCCAGAAAATGGGAGCTATCTTACGGCTCTTTGGTCTTGACTCCTCTTTTGAAGTGTGAAGCGTTTCATAAGAGCTGCTTGAGTGGGTTTGTGCAAAAAGCTGCTTTCTTGCAATACTTACGAGCATATTGAGAGTCTGATCAGAAAATTTGTTATTCAAAGTAGGCAACAGTATGGTCCACATGTTTTGCTTTGTTTTGTTTCTTTGTTGTTTTGGATTGCTAGTTTTGATTTGTTGTTGGTTTGGTTTTGACCTGTTCTTGGGAAAAGGCAGGTGGTTGAACAACTATAAGGTATAACCAAAGAAGATTTATCACATCTTTCCTGTTCCTGTTGTACCTGAGAAGGTAGACAGAGAGTTCCAACCTTCTTGCTCTGCAGATTCCATGACATTCTGTAGCTCTGCATACCACATACATGAGCTAGAAAAAAAACCTTTTGGCCTCTTCTGTGGAAGCCAGTTAATATTTGTCCGTTGTCTGCAATGTACTAATTGAGAAGTGACTGAAGGGAATCTGCAATGATCTAGAAGTGAACATTGAGAGGTATTAGTTGTTTAGCTTAAATAAATATTATATAGAAGGAATTACACGATTAAAATACTGTGTGATTTAGTATGCTGTTTGCCTTAGCATGAGTAACTTGGTTTGGTGAAGCCTTGGGCTGCAAGCTGTGAACTTACACTTAGATATGCTTTCATCTGGAATAGAATTAATTTTCATACTAACTTTCCTAGTATCTAGTAGAGTGATGTATTTTGTCTTTAGTGTCAGAAAAACATGATAGTACACAGATGGTTTGGGTGTTGATAAATTGTGTTTATCCCACATCCAGGGCTTTTTTAGTTTCCACTGTTCTACCAGAGAGCAGGTGCAGCAGCGGTGCAAATAAGACACTATAAATGCCAGCAGAAGCTGTAACTCCAAGAGGTAAGAACAGTGAATGACCTGCCTGCATGGACAAATTGAAAGAATCCAACAAGTTTTTAAAAGGCCCCAGATCAAAAATCACCATTAGACCAAGGAAAACATGCAAGGTGTGGGAAAAGTGCATGAAGGGTGGGTGCAGAATTCATAAGGGTATAATTGCCTGGGAATTTCTTTGTTCTTTGTCCCTCCCTGGAGACAGCCCATTCAAGCTGACCTTCTGCCATGGCACTTTAATAATTTATTTTTATAAATCCAATGCCTGAGACTCTGCTATGGGAAAGCTAAGGTCAAGCCACAGAAGCAGGAAGCATGTCCATAAGTGAGTGTGTGTGTGAGCAAGGAGTTGGCTCACGAGCCATCTGCTGTGAAGGGGCTCTGGTCTTAGCAGTTGAAGCTTCAGGTGGTATGTGTGTGAGGATGCCCAGGTAGCATCTTCTCCTTTAACAATGAAACTGGTGCCAGGTGAATGTGTGTGTATCTATATATTTCATTGGAATGCTTCATCAAATTTTACTCCATCAGCCAAGCATACCAAGATAATTTTCTCTTAATCATGCATAACATAATATTTCTATTCATTTTATTATTTAATATTAATGAATTTGATTTCATTTCAAAATGCAAACGTTTAAATTCATGGTGAAAAATAATTATTGCAATTCCTGTGCAGTGACCTTCCATATAGCAATCTTAGCATATACTAAATAATTATTTTAACCTCAGAAGAACTTCTGTCAAGTACTAAGCAGAGAGAAGACAAGTGACTTGTTCAAGCTCATACAGAAATAGAAAGCCAAGAGTAGAAATCCAGGAAGAGAATTCATGGGACAGAGTAACAGCTCTAATTGAGGCAGAAACTTGGCCTTTACTCTTCAAAACAGGTTTACTTCTGTGGTTGACAGGAAGAATTATTGATTTCACCTGTTTATTCGTTGCTAATAATAAAATGTCATATTTGAAAACCCTTCTCTATTTAAATTGATGGAATAATAAAATGAAGAGGGAAGTGTAACCACATGTCGGTTTTATGAAGCAAGCTCTAGGTAGCCAGGGGGTGTTGAAGGGCTGGCCTCTGTCTGACAGAGACACTAGCAGGCTCCTTGTCAGACCCACCACTGCCCAAAGCTGAGCCATCAGCAACTTTGGTGGCACCTCTGTGATAACCTATTTAAGAAAAGTTAAAAACACTGAGCAACACCTGTGAGAGACTGAAAACCCTGCAGATACCAAGGCTGGAGGAGAAAAAGGAGGGAGGAGGTGCACCAGGCTCCAGAGCAGAGATTCCTCACTTCCATGAGCCCACGGAAGACCACAGTGTCTTAGACATCCACGATGCAGGCCATGGGCAACCCCACACCAGAGCAGATGGAGATCCCATAAAGAAAGCTGTGACTCATGAAGAGCTCAAGAAGAAGCAGACTCTGGGCAGGACCTTTCAACCTGTGGATAGGAGCTCATGCAAAAGTCGATTTTCTGGCAGGAGCTAGGTCTTGTGAGGGGCTTACCCTGGAGCAGTGTGTTCATGAAGGACAGCATGCCAGTGAGTGAGGGGCAGGGAAAAAATCTTACAAGTGAAGTTCAGCTTGAGAAAAGGGGAGGGATGTAAAGAAGGTGATTTTACTTTTGTTCTTATGTATAACTATCCTACTCTGTTATTAATTTGCAATAGAGTAAATAAATTTCCCCAAAGACTGTTTTACCCATGATAGTAAGTGATGCGGGATCTCCCTGGCCTTTTCTTGCCCCATGAGGTTTTTCCTTCTCCCCTTGCTCCACTGAAGAGGGGGAATGATAAAGATGTTTGGTTTAGTTTCCCAAATTGTTATTTCTGCTCCTGTATGAATGCTTTAAAAATAGAAATTTCTCTCTGGATCTTGCAGACTTTAACTGAGATTAGGCATATTCCTTCCTGGATTTCATTCCATTGAGATAAAGTGACTCACATGAAATCATATGGTAGCAGAATGATGGAAGATGGCAACAAAGAAAAAAGTCTTCCTCAGCTGTAAACACTTCTGCTCAAGCTCAGTTGTTTTTTCTTTACAGATTAATGGAAGGTAAATCATGGTATTATCCGTGATATCCAGCGCAGTGTATTATCTTGAAATGAACAGCTCACAGTATCACTGATGCTGCCTTTTTCATTTTTCTCGTGCCTGGGCTTTGGTCAAGTTCCAGTGAAGGAATTTGACAGATATAAGCCAGAACCACACAATTCTTTACACTTTATGAAGGTGATGCCTTGAGGTGGCCACCTAAAAACAGAGACTAGACAAGGATAAGAGAATAAAAGTAGGTATTTATTTGAAGGACCTTCAAAGGTACACCCTGGGCAGTCAAAAGGCTACACCCAAGATGGACCCTGGGTCATGGGTTCTACACACATTTATAAGTTTGGTCTATTTACATATGAGGGTTAATTTTCCAATTATAACTTCAGTTTTGATGTAATTACCTCAAGTTCGCCCCCCCATCTAGGCTTAAGTTCACACGTTTTGGGATCTACTGTCCTTGAAGAGCAAACCTAGAGAGGCTTGTTATGTCTAACCAGCATGAGAGAACAGCAGCTAACAGGCCACACAAAACTTCAGAGTTACACACTAAGCAGTACAGGATTTGAAAAATATAAAAGCTAGAACCTAAGGCACCAAAGGTCAGATCTCTTCATGATGGAAAATTACACACTTCTTTTTTAATGAAGCCCAGAACTTGAAAAAACAAGATTGATAGCATGTCAGGGTTGAAATAACTGGCAGAGGCCTGATTTGAAATACTTACCTATTTCTTCTTGGAGCAGAAAGAAATACATTCACTCCACCTTACAGACTTTTACGTCTTGGATGTACATGTGTCATCAAAACAGTTCACAAAGTGAAGAAATTTTATTTGTGAGCAAAGAAAACACATTCTGTGTTTGTCTGGTAAGTCTTACCCCAAGAAAAATGAAGATATAGTAGGCGATAATTAATTTATTCTGCCAACGAACAACCTGAAAATCAACAAAAAGGTGTGGAGGGTACTTTCTTTCTGTCTTACAGTGAATTCTGAACTGGTCCTGGAATATTTTTCATCACATCATTCTCCAGGTTGAGCATCAAGTTTAAATCCAGCCTGCAATGATAGTCTCAAAGATAGATGTGTAAATATTTCTCATTTACTCTTCTTGGAACAAAAATTAAAAAAAAATTAATATGGCTTAGAAATGGATCATTAGCATAATAGCAGTGAGCCCAATAGAAAGTCCAAAATATCATATAATATACTGAATGCCAGCTTAGCCATTGCATGACATTAATCTAAATAAGACTAACTCTCACTTTCACTTATGCTGCTTTAAAATTATTTACATTTCCTTCTCTGTTAACGAGATCAGATTTATAAAAGCTGAGATAAACCTGAAAAGTGAAATTAAGAGGAAGGTGGTTAGTTAGATATGCTATTCATCTGCAGGGGAAAAAAGCACACAAGAATGAAATAGAACAGGGTGAGAAGCAATTTTGTCAGTGAGATGGTTTCATCAGATAACCAACATTCCTGAGGACAGATTGCTCACTCCACATGCTTTTGAGATCATTAACTCTTCCCAGAATGTCATATGCACACAGCTTCAATGAAGTTTCATTTAAAAAGTCACTCTTAATATTATGTCAAATCTAATAATAATTTATATTTTAGAAGAGCATCTCACGTTAGGAACTCCACAGAAATGGAACAGGGTCAGTCTCTGTCCTGAGAACCTACAAACTGCACGCAGCTGGTGATGCTCAACCAATGCAACAAGCAACTTGCGTATGCAGTAGAGACATGAGAACCGGTCGATGATGTTACAGACAAAGTGATAGTCTAGGAAGATAATCTGTAAAGGAGACTTCCTAATGAATAGAAAAAAAGCTGCAGCTGATAGGGCCAGACTATGGTGCAGCAAGCAGAAAGACTATAACAAACTGGAAATTATGATTTTTTTATGCTGTTATTATTTTATACACACACCTAACCAGGCTATAAGGACAAGAAAGGTGTCAAAGATGATGTTCAGGACATAGCTCAGATAATTATATTCTCCCCATTGATTGAGAAATAAATTAATTACAAGAGTTTGCCTAAGCAGGACCCTCATTGTACTACCCTGTTTCACCAGACAGCAGATTTCTAGACACTATAATCCAAATAAGTTTTAGAAAGGGAAACTGAGGCAATTATGAGTCATCACTCATCAATCACTCCACTTATTCTGCATGCGGAAGAACAACAATTAATTTATTCAAGGTTTATCTAACTGCATCTCTATGTTTCTCTGAGAAATATGTTTCCAAATGTCTGTGGAAGGACTTTAGTGTGGTTTAGGGCATTTGGATATTTTTAGTGCTGTTGTTGATAAGAATTGCAAAAATACTGCAATTTCTCTATAAATACCTATCATGTAGATCAGAATATTTTAAAATATGCATGTGAAGTAAAAGGAAGTTAATACATCACAAATTATTATGGTTTATATCCTGCAGAGACCTCCCAGATTTATGCAATTTTCAAACTGCAAATCTCCTCAGAATCTGTCAAAATGGAAAAATTACACTATCAGATTCTAACCAAAAAAATCTTTTGCTAAATAAGTTCTCTGAAGAATGAAAGTTTTTGTTTTTTTTTTTTTCTCAAAAGTCACTTTATTTTAAAATAATTCAAGGCCTTGAAGACTTGACTGACCATTCATTTGAGAGATTGGAGAACAACTAGAGACTTGTTTTCATTCTATGAATTCAGTGTCAAGAACAAAACTATCTCTTTAATGAATAAAATTTAAAGTTATACAACCAAAGAAAAACTTTCATTTTCACTTAGTACACAGCAGGTAGTTTGGTCAGCTCAAAAAAAGAAAGCAGAATAGTGTATCTTTTGCCTCTGGAAACTATGGACAGATTTCTTATTTATCTTTGAGAGCTGAACACAAATCAGTAATGTAGCTTTTGTGATCTTCTCGTTAATACTTTTTAAAAAAGTTTATCTATGAAGTAATTATAATGGCAATTGTCTTAAAATCATCCTAAGGTAACAAATTCTTCCTTGATGCACAAAAAAAGGTTATTGTATATCAAGACCATTAGAAGAGTTGAGATTGACATAATAATATGAAAGAAATCACAAATAAATGAAAGAAAATGGGTCTTGCAAGTTTTGGATGAGCTTTTTAAGGAAATTGGCATCTTTTCTTAGGTTCATTTCCAGCAAAGACTTTTCCTCACATTAATTTTTTTTTTTAAATGTCGATGTTGAGTTCTGACTTCGTTGCTATGGTCAATGATGGGAAAAACAACCTAGCCTAGGACAATAGGTTCCTTGTTTAGTCTGAAGTATCCAAGAACCATGAAATTATAACTAGTAGATATTTACCTTAAAAATATCCATTAATAACAACAAATAAAAAGAAAATGAGTCACTACTGATAACAGCGTTGAGAGAAGAGAGAAATGCAAGATCTCTTTTTAAAGGTCAGATTTCTAAAGAAAATGGATATTGAACTGACTGATTCTGTGAAGGAGTGGGGACATAGTGAAACCACTCTTTACAAATAAATGGTGAATGAGATTTAAGATATATGAACAGAACAGAACAGGGTGTTTTAATTATATCAATTAAAATAGTGCATTTAGGGTAATTAGAAATTAATTTTTTTTAAATATTTTTTAATTTTCCTGTAAATTTGTTTTGCAAGGTTATAATTCACCATTTTTTGGCCACTGAAAGAGTTGTCAGTTTGACTTAAAGAATTTTATGCTACTTTTTTTTTTTCCATTTAAAAGAATTACGTTGTTGCTACATAGATGAATAAAATGGAAAACGTGACCACTAATTGAGTTATCTCTCCAAACACTATTGCAGTGTGCCATAAAGGAAAAGCTCTGCAACTGATCTCCATGTAAATTCCTGAAGGTACAAGTCTTCCATAAGTTCAGTATCCTAGTCTGGGTTTACATTCTAACACCGTATAGATGTCCTGGATACCTTAGGAAAACAAAATAAATTCATGCTTATGCATCTGCCCTTGATGTCCATTGCCTATGATGGCAGTTTATGTACCTTAGTCACAACTAAACCCTTTTTAATGAACAATAAATCTAAGTATCTTAATCTTGAATGGAATACCAGTTTAATTTCAATTTCTAAAGTATCTATTGCAATTTTGTTTTATTATCTGCTGGTATATGTTGAATTGTTCCTAATTATCTTAAAGAGATTGCTTTTTTTTAGCTAGAAAATTCCAAGAAAGTTATTTATTTTAATCCTGTTAGTTCACGCTTTTTTTTTTTTTTTTTTATTTCCTGCACAATTTCCAAGGCTTCACATTCCATCTCTATCCTAATCATCTTTTGTGAAAAAATAGCACGTTTTACAATTGTTACTCTACTTTTCTTTTCTTGTTTTGTTTTGTAAGGGTTTTCACTCTTTTCAGATGTGAAATGCATCTCTGACTTCTGAATGGAAGTCCCAAAGCTGCCTCCTCAGCTTGACTGGTCTCTCGTTCTTCACCTTTACTGTCACTGCATTACATCTGCCTCCAAAAATTTGCTGCTGTCTTCACTTATGTCTCTCTTTGGACTGTCACTGTTCTTTCAAATAGTTCCTTTTCCTTGGTAAACATACCTTTCCAATCATTCTAGAAATAATATCTATGATTTATATAGTTATGTATCGATAAAGTTCTCCTAGAGACTCTGACAGAGCTTTCTAACAAATAAGGTGGAACATCTGACAATAAAGATCTGATCTCAAAAATTATCTCTGAAATAAAGTTGGAGACTTGTTTTTACAGTCTGAGATCCAAAGCACCTAACTCAGCCTTTATCAAACTGAGTAAAGATGGGCAACCAGCCTTTCCATAGTGGGAACAGAAATAAGGCTGGCAGAATGGAACTGAGTGCTATGGGAAGAGAGCCATTATCCTGCACATCTGCAGTCAAGTAGTTTCATTAAAATTTGCTCCTTATTCCTGGTGTTCTACCTCAACAGGGAAATACTTTGCAGTTTATTAGACTCCTGTTCCTCCTGAGAGACACAGGATATCACAGGGCTTGTCTTTTTAATGCAGTATCAACATTTCCTCTTGGGAGAAGATACCATTTTCACTCCCTCAAGTGAGCAGCACTTGAAATCAGTTCTGATTAGTGTTCTCCCTCTTTCATCCAGGTTCAATTAGTGGAGGATATTGAAGCTGTGAAATATCTGTCATCCAAAGCATCATGGTATGTTCACAAAAGCAAATGGATTATATTATAAGGGTATTGTATATGAAAATGAAGCTACTTATTAATGGACCTTTTTTACAGCACCCTAGTACAAACATTATCTAGGAAATAAATTGTATGGCTATTTCTCCTTGCAGTTTATGCTTTGATTTTTATCCCATCACCACTATCACCCCTTAAAATAGTCCCAAATGCCATTAGAATACAGAATAATTTCACTGCAGCTTCAGTAGTAATTTACTGCACAAAAATTACCTTGAGCTTACTGGAAAAGAGGAATTTTAAAATGTCTAGTGGATTTTTTTACCAGAGTGTCTGTTTTACAATCTGACTCTCCATGTAGTACCTAACTCTTCATGGAAGAAGGGAAATTGCATCGTGTTTTAAAATATGTCTGTAATGCAGTGAAATGGAGGCAGTTTAAGGCTAGATTTTTTCTTATGGGCAAAGAGCAGGAGAGAGAGGCTACCTCTAAAACCCCATTTCCCTGGCTGCACAAAGTTCCATTTGAATGCTGTGCAACAAAAATTTATTATAAGACAGGGCAGAAAAAAAAACGGATAAATGGGTTGAGTAAGTTGGACAGGAAGAAATTGAAAACTTGGGAGAGGGTATGTACTTTGATTTTCTGTTTTTCTATCTCAATAGAGTAAAAAGAACTATTTTTGATTTCTTGGAGCTATTTATGAGACAGGATTGTCATTCATTTAAGTTAAATTTAACTTAAATTTAGCTGACTGCTGTGTTTGTTAACATACTCTCTGATCAATGTCCCCAATACTCAGTATTACAATAAAAATCATTAACACAAATTATTGCCACTGCAGTTCTCAGCATCTATTCATGTGTCTGCAGTGTGCAGAGTGGTTCATATGTACCTCTGTAGCAAGACACCTCATTACTGACTGTGAGCAAAAAGTCACGCATTGGTATTTTCCACGATACAGCTGCAACACCCTGTATGCCCTTCTTCATTTTTTTATAATAATTTTTTTGTGGGCCCATGGCCATAAAATCAAGCAACTCTTCTCTACTTCAAGAGGGATTGATAAGCCATCCGATTTTTAAAATAATTTAGGTATCAAAAGATGTAAATTAATACCTACTGGTATTTCAAAACTGTGCAGAATCCTAAATGTCATTGACTCTTGCAGGGAATTGATGCTTAAATTCCTGAAAATTGTAGTAGAATCCTACCTGCCTCAAGTACCTAAATGCCTATGAAAGTCTGGCCTAAGGTTTTTCAAATTAAATTGCATTATTGGTTAATGATTTACAGTGCTGCAAATAATCCCGATGCATACAAGTTTTTAATGGCATGGATTTATTTTCTTTGCGTCTGTGCATCATTAATTAAACCAAAGAGCAAAGAGGTGCAGCAAGATACCTTCAGCAGAAGAAATAGATTTTGTTAGAGTATTCTGTATGCCTAATACCTCTACAGCATTTTATTACTTTGAGTATATTTAAGAAAATTTAAGCTTTGACATTCTAAATAAAATAAACTGATTACTAATTAATTGATTTTTTTAAAAACTCACATTTTCAAGTAAAGGAACATCTATAATTAAACAATGTAATATTAACTACAGTAATGATTATTTTTCGGACAGTTATTGTTATTGTGATTTATAACAGCAATAATTTTTTTTATGTTGGAAGAGGAAGGACAGTGGAGTATCTACATTTATGAATCAATTACTCCCTAGTGATGAATGAAAATTCCCACCAATCAGAACATGGATGCCTATCAGGAATGCAATAATTGGAGTCTTCTACCTCATCCAGTGCCTCTAAGCCTGTAGATGATGTGGAAGTTTGGCTTCTTTTAGTCTTTTCTCCGTATTAGATATAAAAGATTAGGCTTTAACCATTAGCTCCAAAGAATTCCTCATTATCCTTTCTTGATTGTTGTGATATTAGCACACATAATAAGCTGCTGAAAAATTCTGTCCTAACATTCTAGGGAATGCACAGAGCATATTTGATTACTTTGTTACATCTGATTTGAGACTTTACAAGAAACAGACATCAGACTTACTGACCAGTGCTCTGTATTTTAATGGTAAGGCCTTGTTTTAGTTAAAAATTTTTTTGAGGAGGACAAGGCGGATATTAAAAATTTACAGCAAATTTGGCAAGCAACAGGTAACTTTTAAAGACATTTTCTAAAATAGTATTCAAGTTTTATGTACTCTTCTCAATCACTGTAAGTTTAGCAAGTTGGGGGCTTTTAATCTTCTGATGAGAAAAGTAACACGTATTTTTATGTGCATTTATGTGTGTATTTGGACCCTGTACTGACTAAGTGCTTACAGAAAAAGTATATGATACGTAATATTTTCTTTAATGGCTTTAAATTTATGTACCTGCTGCCTGTTTAGGGTACAGGTCAAGTTTTGTGTTCCTTACCTATCAGAAAGGCAGACAGGACGTTCAACTTCTCTGGCATACATGAATCCTTCTGGTTGTTTAAATTGGTATCGGCACTGTTGCAGTGCAACATAGAAATGTTATGTAACATTATGTTATATAATATATACTTGCAGATGACACTGTAAGTTGTCATTAATATAATTTTCATATTTTCTCTGTAAATGTGTTTCAATTTTCATCAAGATTCCTGCAGTGCACCAAAAAGTCATGTGCTTTTTGTAAAAAATATTAAATATGCTGTGTGCTTTGCTACAAATGAAAAAAGAATCTAAAAAACCCAGATGTTTGAGTATTTTTTTTCTCAGTTGAATACTTACAAGTAAAAAATATTTTTCTATTAAAGGAAGAAGCATAATACAAAAAATGGAATCCAAGTTCTGTCAAACAGGACAAAAAAACCCCAAGTTGCTTAAAACTCCAATAAATTGGAAAGAAAGACTTTTAGAAAATAATTACTACTTTGAAGTAACTAATTATTCCGCAGAGACCTCTCCCTTTCTCATGAGTCTTCACTGATTTCTCAACTAACTTCTACTTTTCTGTCATGGAAGTTTTATGTCTGAGAAGGCTACTGCAGGACAGTTTTTGTAGTGTAGGGAGTTGGTTTGGTTTGGTTTTGGTTGGGCTGTTTTGCTGTTACAAGTTTCATCATTCACAGCAAATTACCTTCTGGATTTTTTGAAGTTCAAATGCAAAGTTCATCACTGTGCTATTTGAGTGTCCCATTGTAAACTATTCAAGGTCTTGACTACAGAATCACATCAGGGACAGGATATTTGAAATGGTTCAGTTTTTCTCTTTGCTCTTAAAAACTTCCAAGATTTCAAATAAGCTATTCCATATACAATGTCAGTGGTTTGGTAATAGGGACTATGTGCATCAGCTGATCTTGTTGCCTGTGTTATTAGCATCTCATTTTATTTTGTGTTTGAGAAAGAACTCAAATTTTTTTCCTGAAATTCTTTGATCTGGAGACATAGATCCTACCAAGCTCTTCTAATAGTACTAGAGATACTAGCCAGGGGATAAAAAATGCTGTTATATATTAATTATTTGACATAAAGCAACTGATACCTCTTGGTTTGAGACTGATTAAACTGATTAATCAGTTCACATGCCTACTTTTAACACTTGCAGTTACTCACTTCTTCATTTTGAAGCTATAACATTTCTCGCTGTGGTCTCCATATGCAGTGAACATTTCCCACGTTAATAAGGTCTTTAATAATAAAAGATTATTGTAAAATGTGATCACAGTTGATAACAAGGCAGTTCTCAATGAGGAAAGAACATACATGTGAAAAACAATTTTAGCTTAAGGTAGAAGCTCTTTTGTTAAATATGTGTAAAAGAACATATGGTGAGTAATACCCTAACTGCTAGCACAACCATTTAGATTAGCAGCAGTATTCCTGCCTATCTATTTCTTATCTATCACTTCTAGTAATGTGTCATCTACCACCTCTAAGCCAAAAGAGCAGGACAAATTCACTGGATTCAGGCCATTCCAGGCCATTCATTCATGTAATGTACACAAATTCTTTAAAACAACTACTACTTCTATGCTTACCTTCTCTGTGTTGGTGAATAATTGATGTGAATCCTGCGTCACACACTTACCAGATAAAGTGGCACCTTGCCATGCAATAGTAATGCCATATGCCACTTTTTTTTCTTGAAATCCATGTGAAACCATATGTTGCCCTGTTGAAATATAAGATTATTAAAAATTTGTTCACAATGTCATCTACATCCTGGCTTCTCTTCAAGCTCACTCTAATCACCTTCTGTTTCTGATCCAGAGTATCTAGGTATTTAGTATCTCATTGACTTTTACTTCTAAATTGTACTGACACATACTCTTCTGTTGAGGTACTGCTAAATAAATTGCAGGAATGTAAATAACCTCTTTAACAATAACTGAGAAAAGAAGTGAAAAAACCTCACTAGTATCAACATTTTGTATGGGGCTGTATTTTGATAGATGGACTGTGTTTATATTTGATAACAATCTGTATTTGGTAGAATTATTGTGTATTCAATTTATGTCAGTATACTTCATGGATAAAAATGTTTCTCAACAGAAAGGAGCAAGACATTCCGTTTTCAGGGATAAACATCTTTCTGGGCTCATACATTTTTAAAATGCAAATCGTATTTGTAGCAAAACTGAAAATCTTTCTGAGAAAATATATTTTAACACTTAATTTTCTTCTCTTTCAACTTGGACTGACAATGCTGGCTTTGGATGTACACCTTGAAGAGGTGAGAAATTTGTTCTCTATAATCTTAACAAACGGGGTTTTTGTTGGAGTTAGGCAATTACTTTTTTAATTTTATCAGTGTTTCCAACCCTAATATGGATGTCTTTCTGGTGGCATCTAAAAAAGTCTGGAACCATTTGGTTTCCTTTCATTCTGTAGTCTAGCAGGAAGCTACTGCAAATTATGATAGTATTTAACTTCAGAATTTACAGGTTAATTGTGAGATCTGACTTTAAGACTTCAAGATTATATTATAGCTTTGCTCTTCTGAAATTCATTTTAGCGACATATTTTTTAACATCCTTTGGTTTTTGTTTTGGCTCAATATAAGAGTTTAGATGGCAAAACTCATAACAGATTAATTGCACATGAAATAGAAAACAGGTTACAAAGTTAGATGTGACATTGTGATCTGATGAAATAAATAAAGAAATAAATAATACCTACTGGCTATTTTCAAAGGAAGAAAAAATGTTGCAGCAAAATACAAAGAGAAGGATGGAAGGTATCCTTGGGAACATCTTATACCTCAGGATAAGCTTAGGCAATAAGTTCTGCTAGAAAAATGCCAGAAATGACATTACTGTTAAATGTAAAAATGCATGACTTTCCTACACTGTGAAAATGGATTTAATGGCAAATGATAATTTATGTCAGGGTGTGGACCATGGACCACCTTTGCTTGAGAGCTGCATGAAGTTCAGGCCCTTGTGTTGATGCCACATGAAGCTGTACATGTGGGTATGTGTTAAATGCCCCAGGAAAGTGTGGGCATGGTTCTGGGGATCAGTTTATGTTCTGCAGATACACCAATTGCAAAGCTCAGAGCTTCCTGGGTCCTAAATCAAAATTCAGTGACAATTCTACACTTTTTTCTTGTGTCATTTTTTTCTCCTCTTTTATTCCTCCATTCCTTTCACTACCTGCTTCATACTGAGAGTTCAAAGTAATTAGTATCCTTATTTTTGACAGAATGGATTAGTTTATTCTTGCTTTAAAAGAAACCGACTGTGGACTCAGCTCATTTCAATACCTTCAACGATTACAGCAGAGGTTGACAGTAAGCTGCATTTCACTCAGCTGTGACTGATCTATTTTAAAAAGCAGACTATATGAATAAACCTAATCTTTCTCATGCCAATAATCTAGCACGTCTCTCTGAAACATATTACGTTGTTCCAATTCATAAGCCTCATTTCACAAAGACCTCCCTGGTCTTTTTGCACCTAAGCACAGCA
>NW_008238833.1:1817975-1838899 GCF_000691975.1 Corvus brachyrhynchos | reverse complement strand
TGCTGTAAAAGCTAATTTTAGGTTAAATAGATATTTAAATTCCACCAAGTATTTGTACTCTCACTTAACTTTCTGCTAAATTATTGTATTAAATTACTAGCTTACTAAAGATAAGAGGACACAGTTATTTAATTAACTAGGACTCTGTGAAGATTTGAAGACCAGACAACTTCAATTTCTGAAATACAATTTTGGCTTTTATCTTTATGATTAATAAGTTCTAAAGTAAACAGTTGCAAATTATAGCATTTTCATGTTGGTTCATTCTGACTGACTCTAAGAGAACTTACTTGTATGAAAAAGCCTTGCCTCTATGAACTACACTCCTGTTCACAGGCAGGAATAGTAATTCTACCAAACACTGTGAATATATTAATTTTGTACATTGTGAAAAAGAAAAAAAAAATTTTAATTAAAAAAAAAACAAACTTGTTTGAATTATGTCCGTCATTTCTCAGGCTTTTTTTCTCCCCTTTCTAAAAATTATGCTATTGTCTTGATGTACTGTGAAAAAGAGCTAGATGTTATATTTACCTGCTTCTGGAAACCCAAGATATATCTTTTAGGATACAGAATAAATGTGTAGATGTGTAACTTAAAAAAATTGGCTCAAAATACATAAATACAAATTATCAGGGATAAAAGGATATATGTAAATAAATAAGTTGTTCAAACTTTCATCTTTGCTGTTAAATAACTTCCATTCAGTGTCTTTTCTAAAGTATAAAGATAAATTAAATAAAGGACATGGAAAGATAAACTAAGACAAAGTATGAAAATATGTTGTATAAAGCTTGCTTATACCATTCCAGGAAAAACTTTTTGAATATTTAGAGGGAATTGTAAATTTAAAGCTTGAAATAAACTGGAAAATCTTCATGGGAAGTAAGGAAATTACACTTAATGGTATGTGAAAACTTGTTTAAACAAAAGAAGTATTGTGCTACATTGGATAATAGTAATGTTTGCCAGGAAAAAGGTGACACAAAATTGGTTTTAAGAACACAGAGATTCTCTTGTCTTTCAAGGTTCTATACTCATAAGAAACAATTATCATATCATTAACCTTGCACTATAAAACTAATTTTCTATTTCAACACTGATGTGAACATACTTAGTTGATTGAAAGGGATGGAGAAAATCCATGCATAATTTTCTTTAATGGGTTGAGTCTAGTGAGAGTCTACCTTTCACAAAATAATAATAAAGGCTGAAATGAAGACACAAAGATTTCAAGTTTTTACTGATAATCCGCGCTGTGACTAAAACCATACAATCACGTTGAAGAGATCCATCATAGTTTATTGAAATGTGTTCTTATATTTCAACTATTTCATATAATTACATATGAAAATATCTAGTTTTATTATATGCTATTTGCATACTGCTTTCTCATTCCTCTCCCAACTCACTTTCAAACCTCAATCCTTTTACATTTGTTTTGATAGATAATAGATTCAGGAAAGAAGCTGGTTTGAGAGGAACCCTTTTTGAGCATCTATTTCAGTAGGAATCATGTACACCTCAGTAATTTTGAGGTAAACATAATTAAATGAGACGAATATATAGAAGAACTGTGGAGTTCTGGAGAGTGTTGAACTAACAGAAGGAACATTTTCCTGATCACTAGCACAGCTCAGAGCTGTTTGCTTGGTGCCAGCACCAGGCGACACATCAGTGTTCCTCACGGGGTGAGCGGGGAGAGTTGGGTATTTCAGAGAGACATTTAAAAAAAGTACCATGTTAAACAGGAATTAAGTTAAAAGGCTAGCAAGTGTTTCTTATGTCCCACCAAAAGAGAAGGATCTTCATTTCCATTCTTTTCACTAAGAAATGTTATGTATTCACTGCAGTAACTGTCTCCCATACTCAGACACAGCCATTAGATCAGCCAGTTAATCCCAGATTCTTCCATCTGAGTGAAAGTGTTGAGTACTGAACCAAAGAGTCATGTCGTCTTTGAAACTTCTCTTTAACCTAGCCAATCTTTATGAATTCCATGATCAGGCGTCAATTTTTGTAGGAGGGCTAAGCGTGTCCAAAATAGTTTTTAGGTGTAGCCCTGTGAGTAAGATACTCTCTGGAGTAAAATATTCTATACTTAAAATATTATTAAAATAATATTTTGGTCGTTTCTATAAAGCCGTCTTGCATCTAACTGGAATTTAGTGTAGAAAGAGGAAATAACTTTAAGGAAAAAGGAAGGTATTGTACAAGAGGAACACATATCTTGCTGACTATAAAAGTACTCAGCATGAAATGGGGCTTGTGTTGCTCTTCTATGACTAAAGCTGACAATGTCAGGCTAACAAAATATTTGAATCTGTGGGACTTTATTGTACAGAAAATGTAACAAGACAGAGGACAAACTTAGCTACCAATTTGTTTATACAATAACTGAAAAGGATTTTGGAGACAAATATTTTACTCAATCACTTAAGTAATTTTGGAAAAACTGTCTTCGTGATGATTTGTCCAGAGTCACATGGAATGGTTTTGAATCATTCAAAATCCTCCTCACAGAACATCTGTAGCCAAACCCTTTCTAAGCACCTTACACCCCTTTCCTTTGCTCACTCCTTGCCTGGTGATGAGGTGAGCTGTAGGCTCTGCTCTGGAGCAACTTACTGCCAGCTCTTGCCTCTCTCATATGTCTCCTCAGTCCTGTGGGTTTGCATAAACCTTTATAGAGACTAGTTAATACTTATAATTCAGTTATTTGTTTAAAGTGTACCCAAACAAATAGAATGGCATATTCTTCCAGGTAAAATAAATGAATAAATTTAATGTAGATCAAGAAGATTTCTTCCCCGCCTCACCACCCTTACAAAAGTAATTCAGGAAGATTTCAAAAAGGAACTATCCGAACACAATACTGCAAAAATTGCTCATTATTCAAATTCATTTAGAACTTTTCAGATAATCATTTGGGAATTTTTTAAGAGTCTCCTCTTTTAGATTAATTTAAGTAATTTCAGTTGACCTGAGACTATTGTTCAGAAAATAAGCAACTCTTCAGAAACATCTTGCTCAGCTCTCTGCCAGCTGCATCCTCTTGCAGTTTCAAAGAGCTCCCTGTTTTCTGTCATTGTGAAGTGAAGAAGGGGGAAATGAAAGGAAAAGAGATGACAGATTTATCATAATTTCTTGTATATAATTGATCATTGTCAAAAAAAAGTCTTGCCTGAAAAAAAAAATGAGGTTAACCCAGTGCCTGCTGAGATCTCTGCTTCATTTACTTTTGTCTTCTTTTGTCACTCTCTAAGGTGCCACTGCTGCTTTACTCACCACCACCTATAATGCAGAAGTGACAGTCACACCAAAAGCCATGACAGAAACATTGGCATGAAATGAGTCAGTAACAGGAGAAGCTACAGTGTCAAGAGGACACAGCGAAAGGTGACAACAGAAAATAGCACTTCTAAGCAGCTAATGCACTGGCAAATATGGTTCATTCTGAAATGATTCTTCTGAAATTATATCATACTTTTCCTTTTATTAGCATTATTTTTGGGGTTTGGGGTGGTTTTTTGGGTTTGTTTTGGTTTTTTTGTTGTTGGTGGTTGTTGTCTTTTTTTGTTGTTTTTATTTTCTTCGGTTTGGTTTGGGTTTTTGTTTGGTTTGGTTTGTTGGGGTTTTCTTAGTAGCAATTTTCAATATAAAATCTTTATCTACTGGAAACATTTAGTGGGAAGACACCAGGCTACACTTTTTATTTAAGTGTAGTCTAATCCACCTATCATCTGAATGTTTTAATTCCAAACAGCTAGTGTTATTTAGTCTGACAAATGAAACACTTCAGACAGTTTCTCAATTGTTGTAATTAAAAACAGGAAACAGCAAGGTAAATAAAGGAATCATGGGATCAATAAAGCATTATTATTTTAATGACAATCTCAGAAGCCCAGATCATAAAGTGCTAGTTTATAAAGTGTAGGAAATGTGAACAAGCACAGAGTGATCTCCGACGGAACTCGAGTAATGATCTGAACAATCTGAACTAAAGTTATGTGTTTTGCTAAAATTGAGCTCTGTTCCTGAAAACAATGAAACAGGTTTCTGCAAAATTGGCATAAATGAAAATCATAGAACCATAGAAAGCTTGGGTTGGAAAGGACCTTAAATATAAGCTCTTTCAAACCCCACTGCCATGGCAAGGTACCTTTCACTAGACCAGGTTGCTAATGCTGCTAAAGATGCTGCAAAAAGGTGTGAGGGGTGGAAAATGATACAGGAATCATAACTGAAAGAGAAGATATGCAACAAAACCTGATATTAATGTAGGGAGAAGTGCTCCATTGACAGTGGATATCAAATACCGACTCATTTTATATAAGGTGTGTGGAGTTAATGCTTGTGAGGGGAAATAGAAAGCTGAAGACACCTTGAGTCACATTGGGCTCTCCTTGAAAAACAGGGAGTCTACCAGATCAAGAGAGGCTCCTCTAGTGTTGGATGCAACAAATATCTTAGTGAGATGATTAGGTGCTGTCACAAAGAGCAGGACAAGGACACAGAACACACCATACAATCCAGTGCAGCATTATGGCTGAGGGACTACTTCTTTTCATTGTTTTCTTTGTGGATCTTGTGGCGCATCCTCTAGCATCCATAGTTTTCTCTCCAGTCGCTACATCTTTATGCTTTACTCTTCCTACCCCTGTGACTTGTCCAGAAGGACTGAAAGTGTTATGTCAGAACTAGTCTGTTAAAGAATATGACGGATAGTGTGAATATTTGTGTAATTCTCAAGATAGATTTGTATTTTTCTGTCATCCATTACTGTTCCAGCACAAACTGCTTTACTGGGTCAGCTCTTCTCTACTCTTTGGGTATAATTTTTTAAGTCTTAAAACTGATTATTGTAAGAGATGCATGTTTGGCCATATGTTCAGGTTGTGACTTGGAACTGATTGCCAAAGCGTTTGCCTTGTGAGGGTCAATAATTTTTCTGCGTATTGCAGAAGCACCTTGGCAACTTAGAGGTTTATAATAACTGTGAAGCATATGCATTAGTGATGCTGATGGCCTTCAGATGAACTAACAGTAGGTTTATATTTTTACAAAAAGAAGTGTAACAATAAATGCATTCTGCGGAATGTGATATGTATTTAATATTTTTCTCTGGGATTAGTATTTCCTTTTAATTTCTTTAAGTCAAATAAGGTCAAATTCTTTAAAAACTATGTTAATAACTCCAGCAGGATTTTTGGTAAGAACTTTAAACATTGTGAGGGAATCTTAAAAAAAGCTAGCAGAAATACCATTGTAATCAGTACAGTTACTTCATAAGCTCTCGGTATGGAGTTTAAAATACAAATATGCTTAATGTTGAAATTAGCTTTTACAAAGCAGGCAGATCAAAGGCTGTCCAGTGCCTTTGTGGGTGTGCTGGTGAGCAGAGAGCAGTTCAGAAGGGAGAACAGTTCAGAGATAAGAAGCTTGGCAAAAAACCTTGTTAAAAAAAGTAAAGCTGTGAAAAGAGACTGAAGCTAAAAGGTAGGAGTGAAGGTGGACTAAGGCAGGAAATGGCAGGGAATAAGCAGATCATTTAAGAGGAAGCACTAGTCTGCAGAAAGTGGAATCCTGAATGGGAGATTTGGTGTGCATGACATGAGAAGTCCAAAGTACTGATTCTGAAGAATATATAAAGCTGGCTGAGGAGGAGAAGCTGATTTTGTATTGTGTGTTGTGTAGACGTTCCAAAGCAGATTCTCTAGATGAGAGAGAACTTCCAAAGGAACATGCTTTCTGGCAAGACTTTGTAAAATCAAAAGGCAAAAGCTCGAGAATGCCCCTAACGATGTGTCAGAGGAGGGATTAATAAACATGAAATGCATGTTAATTACTCATTTGCTGTCTGCATTATTCATACCTGTTTTGTTTCATGATACTGCCAACTTGGAATCATGCCTTTGAATCAAGAAGTGTCATACACTAGAGGTTCTGATCCACTCTAAATGTGCAAGGTTTGATCTTATGCAATTTCTGTGAAAAAGGATATCTCTCTTGCTGCTCTGACAATATCTTAAACTCTTTCACCTTCATCATTCACAGAAACTGTTTTCTTGAATTTCTCGTATTTCTTGTTGGAAGCTGTCATATAAATTTTCTTAAGTCACATCAAACATCTATTGCTATCCTCCTAGATGTGGCAGTAGTGCTTGTAAGAAAAGGTCTCTGAAGAACTTTATTTCCTTGAGTGTGTTGAGTGATTTATAAAGCTGTTTATCAGTCATGTGATTGAGTGAAATCTTCATTGCAGCAATGCTTGAAACAATATTCTTGCCCATGTTTAAAACACTGCCATAAATATAAAGAAATAAATTTACCAACCATTATCAATTTTTTGTATGGAAAGATTACCCAACTTTTAGAAGTACAAAAAATTAGGTATAATTTTGGACGAAATTCTTTCCTCTATTACATGGATGCAGATTCAAAGGCTTTGCTGCTGTGTTATTCAAATAGACCAGGCCATTTTTGCCTGTCAAAAATGTTCTTTTAGGAGTAAGAATTTCACAGGTAATTTGGGAAATGCAAAAAAAATAAACTAGGTACCTTCTTCAGAAGATTTTGTTATTAAGGCATTATCCATGGCAGTAAGCTAAGATTTCTCTGCTTTCTTATCCTGTAATTCATAGCGCTCTGTGAGTTTCTGTTGAAGTGATAAGAACACTCATAAGTATGTATGTTTCTACTTCTGATCATCTGTATATCATCAGAGTTTCATTGTTCCTTGGGTTTTTTTTCCCTGCAAGTCCTCTATCTATCAGTTCTTGTATTTGTTTAATAATTGTTTAGTAAATTTGTAATTTTAAAGAATTAATTCCTTAGGCAGAAATGTGCCGAGTAAGAAACAGGTAAACTTTACTAAAAGGAGAAACATTGATCCTGCTCTTGCTAGGAGGAAAAATATTGAAACAGGAAAAACTGATGAAACTCAGTCATTTTACCTGAAAGATCAGCAATCTTTCTAATACAGTATTTTTTATTTGACAATAGACTACAGGTGATGCTTAAAATGAGCACTTAAAACTCTCTGTGGAGCAGCTGATTGAGCAATGCCATGTTATAAAGAAAAGTCCTCTGGCGTTTAAGTGCTGAACAGTTTTTCAGTTTGATTCATTTTTATTCCTAAACAATTCAGTTCACAGAGTTGTAACATTTAATATTTAGCCATACATTTTGATGATGGGAAAATTAATTACTCAAGAATTTCAGAGCAATTATAAAAAGTTTATTTAATCCCTGTACATGTGTTGAATTGGAACTACAGGTAAAAAAGCTTCACTCTTCTTACAACTCTTCTTACTTGGGGTGGGAACCTGCATTTTAAACATTGTCCTCTTCCTGTCATGGAATTGTTCTCCACTCTTGACAGCCCAGAGAAGCAAGGACTGAATGAATTCATTTTCAAGTGCAGTTAAAGTACAAGTAAATTCCTCTGAGGATGTGACACAGAACTCAATCAGGACAGCAAAAAAATCCGTTTTATATCATAACTTTTCAGGTTTATCAATCTGACACTGTGTGTATGTTTAAACAATATACAAAATTTAAAAGAGATGGTACAGAGGGAATTAGATTATTTTTATCATAGAAAATACCAAATTTGCACTCAGTGTTTCACACTTACCTGCAAAAGTATGAGACACGTATGTTCTAATGTTGTGACCACTATTACATAGGATGAAATAGACGACAAGAAATTATTCACCTTGATTCCTCTTCATATCTTCTAGGCTCATCTTGAGTGGCATTGCCCTTTGCAGACTTTAAGGCTTTTGACAAAGACACAGAGCCATGCTGAGCAGTATCACTTTGAGATTGCCCCACAACTCTGCTGTGGATTTAGCTCTTGTGCAGCTTATCATCAACACTCAGCTCGATGCCTTGCTGTTATCCATGGGTGGCTGCTTTCAGTGTCTTGACTAGTTGCATGTTCACCACTTGTCTAAACCCTGCTGTGACATTCCTTCTGCTATTTTTATGCACACACACTCTTATTCATATGCCATGCAAACTTGTATACAGGCTATTCCGTGTGTTTCTATTACAGATCTCTGTATAAAAGCTTCAACTTGGAGAATGGAAGGAAGAAAAATGAACCACATTTTAATGGTCAACAGCTGTCCCTGTGTGATTTGTGCTTAATGTTGAGGTCACAAGTTAATGGAAAGAAGTTAATCAATGCCTTTATAGATTCCAGAAGAACCACTCATGCGAAATATCACTTTTAGTTTTGTTTTGCAATTGCCAGGCTGAAACTAAGGGACTGCATCTTTCTCTTCATTACAGTGTGTTTTATCTCTTTACCACTAAGAAAGGACCTTTTAAAACAATAAATTTTGCAAACTTGGTCTTCTCAAACAGAGCACAAGAGGGCATCAGGTCAAAATGTCCAAGGAAAGAGGAATAAGTTAATGACCTGGAATCTGCTTCTAAGGCATCAGATTATTTAACTCAGACTGTATGTTTCAATATTAAAAATGGTTACTATATCTAATACAAGATTACATAATATGTTTGACAGTTTCCAGGTGCTTTTAATAAGATTTGTTACACATATTAAAACTAGAAAGGGTCTTGCCTTCATCAGGATACTCCTAATGCAAGGTAACTCCATACCTTTTTCTGAGGGGAAGGCTTTAGCTATCAAAAATTAATTGGACCCCAAAGAGAAAACAGATGTTTCCTTGCTTTATTCCGTACATGAGCTTAATAAATTCAAGCAGGAAGAAATCCTCTAGTTAATGTTGGAAATTTATTTTCTTTTGGATTGTATGAGCAGCAGATCACATTCTGTTTAGATGTCTATTGTGCAGCCAGCCATGACATAAAGAGAGTACAAATTTTAAGCTACAGAAATTTTAAAAATCTAAACTGAAATGTAAGCAATGGAAAATGTATATTAATAATTTTGGATGTCTCTATTTGCCTTTGCACTTCTGAAACTTTCAATTGTCATAAAAGACTTATCATATACTGTAATATTCAGAGAGAAATCACCCCAGAATCCTTATTTTATTTTTAAATTTAAGTGCATGTTTTCACAAAGCTTTTTAAACTGAAAACACTCTTTTATGAATGCCAGGTATCTCTAATGGGAATGTAATCACCTTAGGGAATGTAATCACCTTAGAGAATGTACATAAAAAACTCCAGACTTGATTTTTAGTTGTTAAAATGTTTGAATTACATTTAAAAAAATACAACTATACATGATGAAGTGTCATTTATGTTTCCCCAAAGCTCTTGTAGACAGGAAAATTAATTTTCTTCCTGATGTTTAAAAGCATACATTTCTCTTCAGCAGTGTATATCATGGCAGATGCTATTATCTACTTCAAATAGAGCTGTACATGAAATGTCTTTGTTGGACTATAATGTTTGTAATACAAAATTTTACACACCTCATAAATTTCACAGTGCACTTAACCCAGGAAAAAAATAAGGATTGTATGTCTTTGTTGAAGATCTCAATAGTTTTGAGCAATTTTCACTGGTGGATTAGTACTACAATTTTGAATTGGCAGGTGTTCAACCTCTGAAATAGTATCAGACAAAATCTGAAACAACCTAAAAATGGTGTAATTGTTTCACTATCACAAGTTTAAGCTTCCTTCTCTTCTAATATTAAGAAGAACCCAAAATCTACTCCTAGGTAAAGGGTTAGTGCTTCACAAAGGGGGAACTTGGAATTTGTTATTTTAAGTGCTAGACAGTACAGCATCTATTTTTCTCATCCCATTACTGGCCTTTCTCTAATATCCTGCCTTTTTGTTTTTGTAGGAAATAATACTAGGTGAAATATATGCAATGGTACAAAAATCATTAATATTATAATATTTTTTTCACTAAAAAGTTGTTAAAATTTCCTGAGTTATGCAAATAAGACCTAACTACTGCCAGTTAAATATCTTAGTTGCGATATAAAATATGTTGGAGTCATATCAGGATGTGTAATTCCACATATTTTAGCACTTAGGACTTTCTTCTTCCTAAACATGCTGATCGTTGTTGCGGACTTCTCTGAAGAGTAGAATTCGAGTATTGCTATTTTTTGTATTTAATAGCTTAAAAAACACCATTTATCTGAAAAGAATGAAGAGACAAAAGCAGATCACGCAGGTAACCAGAATTCATCAGAAGTGATCAGCAAAAGCACAATGCAAGCAATATACAGCCTTAAAATCCTTCTCACAGGACATCTGACAAATACTTTACAATAGGCAATATATGGATTAAAAAGTCAGGCTTTGTTTATTCACAGCATTGCACCACCTATTCAAAATTGACTGAGACATTCACGGGGGGGAGGTGCTTTGAAGTTCTGAAGAAGTTTTGTCATCTGTTACTCATTCCAGTACCTCTGCAACAGAACAGGAGAGAGGAATTCTGTTACCACCTCCCAAATTTGACCTTACCATTGTGAAAACCTGAAATATAAGGAAAAGAATAAGCATTACTTTACCTATACATTCTTTCCAGACACCAGTCAATTCTCAAAAGCTTTTTGATAGGGGGGAAAGGAGTATAGAAAAAAGACTTTCTGATGAGCAAAGTACAAAATGTGGACAATCTTCAAAGGATGTTCTCATCTATTTAAAATGCTGTCTTGAACAAAGCTTTAATTTGTAACTAACTTTGAAAGAGTCTGAACAGCTTGTATCCAACTCAGCCCATCAAATTTTTATTGGCCTGTAATGGGAAGGGTCAACTTTTATAACTTTATAATGCAAGGTAAAAAATTATCTAATATTTTGTTAGCTGAAGTATTTTGTTTCCAGCCAAATTGATTTTAAATTAATATCTAATTAACTGAAGAATAATGAACCAAATTAATTCAAATAATAAAGCAATACCTGCCAATTAGTTATAGAAAAATTAATCTAAGAGGTGGTAGAGGGACAGTGTCCTTTGCTGAATGTTTTATGAATAACATTTTTTAGCTACTAAGATTTGGAAACATCCTGTAATTGCATGGTTTATCCTTATCTTGTATCATTCCCTTCTTTTTAGTGAAAAAATGGAACATGGTTGACTAGGGTATGCCCTGTCCACAGTACACATCCAACTATAATCACTTTACAGAAACTGGGTGGGTATACTTCATTCTGAGGTGTGTCAGGTGTGAGAGATTGAAAGGTTAAAGGTTAATGACTCAAACAATTGGCCACTTGCAAAAGCAGATGGTGCTTGCTGGGGCCAGGTTTGCACCCCCCGACCCAAGGAGAGTTTGTTGTGTGTGATGGAGAAAGCTCTGATCTGCATAAGGACAGCCCAGGTGAAGAGGGGAGGCACACCCACCACCAGAGGATGACCATGTCAAAACAGCCTTTGTTTAGCAACTAGCTGGCTAGATAAGGGAAAGTTTTAGCTAGATAAGGGAAAAGGACAGGGTCTTGCAGAGGTGGGATAATGCTCTTCTATCATGCTAATGTCCTCCCTTACACAACTGGCTGTCAGAGACTGAAAATAGTTCATGCCTCAAACACTGATATAAAGTTTTGCTCATTATAAAGAAGCTACAACAGAAGAAGCTTCCCTGAAGAGTGGGACTTTGAACTGAAAGCCAAACTGTTGATTAGATAAAGGGAAACACATTGTTCAGTCATTTCAGGCTGAGGGAAAGGTGCGCATCCACAAAAGGCCAAAGCCACCAGCTGCCACTATCCCCAGATGAGTTTGGGGTGGGAGTCTGCAACAGAACATCTTGGGGTCCACGGAGTGGTGATATTTTCCTATTCTGCCCCTGTCACTCTTTCTGTCCCCCCCACCTATTTTCTACTTCTTTCTTTCTTTCTCTCTCTCTCTCTCTCTCTCTCTCATATTTATCATCAAATAAAACCCTTACTATTGTCACTGGCATATGGTCTCGTTTGCACCTTAATTTGGGCAGAGGCATCTCTAAGAACCTAAAAACTGGATCATAACACTGGCTCAGGTGTAAAAGCCCCCCAGCGCTCCGGGGAAGGATCAGGACATTCACATTTGTGTGTAGGCCTGAAGGTCTTCGTCCCTTCTGATGGGGCATGACTGGCTACGCTGGCATGTGAGCCAGCTGTTATGTCTTAGAAGGACTCACAACCCATCAAAGACCCTTAAGTGCCCCCAGACTCATTTCTAGAGCCTTCCACCAGAGGACTGTGAATGATCCACAGTGTAACAGTGTAAAACTTCCCCCTCGTGGGAGCTACCTGGGCATTCCCACCTGAACCTGAGCATGTGTAACCCATTGAACTTTGTGTTTCGTTGTCTTCCCCCAGCTCTGATGGATCAAGATTGCAACCATCGCCTCAACCAACAGATACTGAAATTGCAACAATCAAGTCTTGTCCCTGGATCCATGGATGGTGATTTCCTCTCCACTATGTGCTCTTGTCCTTTATTTCCCTTTCTTTTCCATATGTATTTTCCTAAGCAATATTTTTATATTTTTATATTGCCATATTTCTATTGACAATAACCAAAATGGCTGCATACCCTCTTCCCATTGCAACCAAACTGGTCTGAAAGAAACCTGCCACAAGTAAATAAACATTGATTCAGTGTTGCTTCACTCTAATCCACACCAAGGGGTCTATTAACAAGAATCTCAGCTCACCTTCAGGAGCACTTCATAGCATCAGCATCTTATCCTTTCTTGTAAATCACAGGGAAAAAAAGAGTGTTCTAATCTATTTACACTGTATACATTTTATGTGGACTTTTTACATTAATTAGAGGGGAAGGAGAGTATTGCAATAAGAACTGAATTCACTGTGAGTTGTGCTGGACTACAGTGAATTCAGTAAGCACAGTCATCCTTTAGATCACAAGAGTGCCAAAAGGTGAATTTGTTTAAAGGCTTCTATAAATTAAAACCCTCAGATTTAAAACCAAAGAATAATTTAGATCTAATCTTTCCAAATGTCATCTGCAGCTACTAATAGTTTACGTTTCTCTTCAAAAGAGAGTTTAGTAGTTCTGTTCTTGAAGTCTTATGGAAAAGAGCAGGAGAGGCTAGAGATGATCAGAGGGTGTTATTGCTTTTGAGGTCTAGACCTGCTTCACAAGGCTGCCTACCCTTACCTTATCCCCTGGATAAGAATCACTGTATTGCTTTGCTCAGCCTGTTTCATAGATACCATCCATTTCTTAATATTCTACTCCCAGATGTGTTGCATGCACAGTTTATGTGGAAATTGCAGATACATTTTATTTCTTGTTCCTTTATTGTTCATTGGTCATGAGCATGACATTATCATTTGATGAAAGGCTTTTTGCATCTGTATGCTTTCCATACACCAACTTAAAGCTCCGCAGTCCTTATGTGACTTTCTAGAATAGTATGTTTACTTGAGATGTTTTAAGTTTATTATATCCCCGCTTTTAACATAAGCAGGTATGTTAGATCTGTACAGGTAGTCAGCAATATAATCTTCCTATTGAGCAATATCTTCACAACACATTTTAAATAGCATGAAGATTGTTGCCAAATAACAGTCCAGATTTGACTCTTTAGATAATGTAACACCATTTTTATAATTTAGTTACCTTTTTTCCTCCTCCACAACACAGTTGGATTGTAGATAACCTGAACACAAAGAAATTACTTTAAAATAATGGTCTCGAAATCCAATTAACCTTGTGATTTTTATAATAGAACTTCTTATTATAGTTAATACACCAGCATTTAGTGTGTGACTAGACATTTTTGGCTGCTGTATTCTCAATAAACACACTTCTTGGAAAGTGAAGCTAGGATCTCTGTCTATGAGACACAAATAAATTAGTATGAACCTTGGATCATGTTTCACAGTTTTATTGAAAATACCATATGGCCAAATCATACAACAACCTTTGCTGTATATTTTCGCTGTCTTTTTGGAATATCCTGTCCCATTATGTTCACAGCATTTGGCTCATGTTACTAACTTATTGAGACAAAAATCTTCTGGAGTGACATCACATCTTAGAGCCAGTATGTTTCAAATAAAGTTACCTTGGCATTTACAAAAGAATCATATCCTTTAAAGCTTTAATTTTTTGTAACACCCATATTAAAACAGAATTTTGACAATATAAACTCCACAGGGTGAATCCCAGGCAAGAAGCTGTCTTGAGGTCAGTAGGATTGCTGACAAACACGAATTAATAGGTTGGAAAGAAGAGCTATTCATGGGGAGTCCGTGGGTCCAGCAAAACCCCAGAGTTGGTTGTAACACCAACAATGGTTGCAATACAGAAAAGCAAAAGAAAGCCAAGCCCTCTTGAAAAGTATTCATTAGAAAAAATGAATTTGTTCACTGTTCGGTAAAATATTTGAGGTTTGTTGTTTGCTTGCTTCCAAAAGAAAAGATGGAGTGAAAATTACAAATACTAGAGTGTCACCATAAAAAAAAGCAAAACATCAACTCAGTATAATAAGTGAAGTTGAAATTAAAAAAGATTTCTGACTGAATTTCAGCTATTTCATTAGCTTCCAAAGGGCTGGCTAAGAAGACCTGATTAGGATAGTGTCAGTAAATAGAGTCAAAACAGTGCCAAGGCACAGTTTTGAAGTCAAAAGCATCCTAGGTTGGAGATTTATCCAGAATGAGACTAGAAATGGCAGGTTCTCTAGCATTGTTGTCCACCTAGGGTCCCACATACATAAGGTCACTTGACAGTCACACAAGAAAATGGAACATTGTTGTAACCGTGACTCTGCCACCTTTGGTACATTATTCCTCTTGGACATTTTATTATATTAAGTGTTTCTGCCATCAGCATAATTTTTACTTGTCTCTCAGAAATCTAACAATAGATGGAGAGAAAGAAAAGGCAGAAAGCTCCCAAAAGTCAATTTCTATGAAACCCAAATATTGTGTACTGAATAAAACATTTTTGTTTTATTCATTGTTGTGCTGCCATCAAGAAAGTAATTCCCCATCTCCCATGTTTCTCCAATTCTTCAAGTTTTCCTGAAGATAAAGCACAAAGAGTCCTCCACAACATATGCAGCAGTAAAGATGTGCCATTTTGGGCATTATCTTTAAATCACTGTATCCCTACAGTGCCACAATTTCTTTATCTTTCTTGAATTTTGCATGCAGCTCGTTCTGCCCATCTGCCTCTAAGTGAGAGCAGCTGAGGTAGATTTTTGTGTGAAGTGGCAATTCTCTTCCCTTTGCAATCACAGGGAGCTGCATGACTTCAGTAGATGTTGAACAGGGACCTAGTGAATGGATCAGATTTAAGTCACATATTCCCAAGCATGGGAAGCCTGCCAGACTTCTGTGTGAGTATTTCCCTTATTAACAACAAAGCAGAAACTGCACTTTTAGTCTGTTTGCCTGGAGATGTAATGTTTTGTACATGAACCATAACAGATTACAAATTTAAAGTTTTAAATATAATTTTAACTGAATGTTTTCAGGGCTTTATTAAACCTCTGCCTTTTTTAACATGAAAGAAAAAGAAATTGTATAATTTCCCAGGCTGCTGTACCATATTTTTGATCTGACAGATTCAGTTGTACCAATAATGTCATGTTCTGCCATGTCAATAGAGTAATGGAACATGACTGAATTAACCAGACATAGCAATGAAATAGGCAACAAAATACAACAAATTGGAGTTTTCTGAGCAAAAGGAGGAAAAAAAAGGCTCAATACTTTTGTAATTATAGTAGTTTCTTGCCTGAGCATCAGTTAAAATAAATTTTAAACATTTCTTCCCTTTAAAAACATGTTAGAAATTGGAGTCATGGGAATTTTCAATGCTTGACCTGGACCTGCAACTGTTATCACTATGCTACATCATGCTGAAGGCACTTTTTAGTTTGACGATGCAGTTTTCAAAATCTTTTTGTACTTTACAAACACTAAACAGTACAACATGGCTCTGAATAAATCATATGCACGCACATATATATATGTATACACACACAAAAAACCAGTAAGGTATGTAAAGCTAAAAGGTATCTCTAAGGTCAAGCCTACACTGCTCCTTACAACTAGCACAGTTAATTCAACAGAATTTTCTAGAGAAATTTCAGTTATATTGGTGAATCATATTTTCATACACATAGCTCAGTCTGCTTCTGAGGAGTCATTTTATTTTACCAACAGCAGCACAATTTTGCCATGAGCATTCTCTGACACACTGCAGTAATTTTCCACGTGAGGAAGTGTTCCTAATTCTAATTAGAACTCCTATGCTCGAAGTCTTGGCTTGTCTAGAACACGATATATGAAGATGGAAATCAACCGTGGTTGAACACTGAGGTTTAACCAGTCTTGACTGTATAAATCATATATATATATATATATATATATATATGATTAAAAAAAGTATTCTGACCTCAAACCTAGATACCTCAAATCCCAGTGACACCATTAGTTGATATTTATTAGCTCAGACTTATCATCCTGCTGCCTTTTCTCCATCACCAGTGAAAGGCACAGGATGCTTATTTATGCTTAGAATATGAATGCAAGATGAATAATTGTCTCCCCATATCCCATACAGTAAGCATTCTTATGAAAGCATAATTCTTCCACCTGGTTGAATATATTGACTAACTCAGAGAGTGACTAGTTCTGAGTCCCTAAACCTTGTCAAAAAAAGGCATATGAAACACTTAAACATCAATCTCCTGAAACCAGTGCTAGAAAATTGGTAGCAATTTCTTATGAGTGGAAGGATGTTGAATAGTACTGAGAAAATCTGTATCTGACATAGCAGGGACAAATTAGAGACCAAATTAATAACTCCTCTGTATGTATTCAATGATTTCTTATAAAATAATATGTTTACAGTCTGTGTATTTATTTTCATCTTGAAGAAGCACCACAGCCACAATATGTCCTGATATGTAGGGTACAGTAACATTCAGGTTTGGAAAAATAAAAGAATCTTAGTGATTTTCAAGGGCTGATATTGAGACTGATGTTGTTTGATGTCCTCATTGCTGGCCTGTACAACAGCATGAAGTACAATACTGTATGTAGACAGTATCAAACTGGGGAAAGCTGGCAGAGATTTTATGAAGTTGAACAAAGCTGAATGCAACATCCTGCAAATGCTAGGGACATACTGGCTAGGCACCAGTTTAACAAAAAGGGTTTGAGATGTCCCAGTGTCAAGAAAACCTTATTCAGGAGTGTGTCCTGGCAGACATGAAGAATATGAGCTTTATGAGAAAAAGTGTAGCCAGTAGACCAGAGTCATTCTTCTTCATTTGGCACTAAGAATGCAGCACCCAAAGTATCATGTCCATTTTGGTCTCCCCAGTACTCAAGAAATATTGGCATAAAGGAACTAGTCACCACCTAGGTGTTTAGGGGTCTGGAACACAAGATATTCAAGGAAAAGGAAGGAAAGACTAAGGGAACTGATTTTGCCAGTATGGAAAAGAGAAAATGAAAGGAAGCTGGTTTGAAACTTCCAGGAGGAAAGTGCAGAAAAGGCAGAGCCAGATTCTTCCTGGAGATGCACTGTAAAGGTATTACAGGCTACGAACATGAGCTGCAACAAGGCAAACTGTGAATAGATTTTAGGAAAAAAATTGACTATGTGAGTAATCAAAGACTGCAACAAGTTGCCAAGAGAGGTCAGAGATATTCTATGCTTCACTGTGACCTAAATTTGAAACTAAATATAGATTAGAGGTTGTCCATGCTCTAAGTGGGAGGTTGATTCCCAGAAGTTACATTAGAATGCTCCATTATAGGCTTTTGCCTTGTCTTAGATGTTTTGTTTCAAAGAAAATCTTGATTTTTAATACAAATAGTTTTTTTTTGCTCTTGCAGGGACTTAAAGTATTGAACTCATGATAAAATTCTCTTTGTACCTTTAATGTTTTGCACAATGAGAATTAAAGAACTAAATAAACCCTTCTATCCTTGTCTTGCTACATTGATCTGTCTTTGTGGATATTCTACTGCAAGTTACAACTCTGGCTACAATTATCCACTAAAATGAGCAGGAAACATTACGATAGACATTTGTTCTGGAAACACTTTTATTTTACCTTCTTCTTTGTATTTTCATGGCAGGATAAAAGAATGAAGAGAGATGCAGTCTCACTGTCTCATTCCCATTTCGAACATTATTTTTCCAGGGGTCCTCTACTTTTATGTTACAACACCTTCATGCTTGATAGGATCTAAACCCAGTTGCATTGAATAAATTTTCCCCATGTTCTTTCTCTAACATCTGAATTTTTGTATGTCAGTGAAAAACTGTGAAAGTGAAAAATACACAAGGAAATTTTATTCTCTCATGTAGATTTTATTTGATGGGGAAAAAAGCTATGGACTCTCCTTCTCTAGGTGAATTTAAATAGCAATTTTGGTTTTTTACCTTTTCTCTTAATTTATCATTATGCTAGAAAATGGGTCAGTGCATTGAAATCAGAGAAAGTGACATCCAAAAGTAGAGTCAAACATCAATAGTTTTTTGCTTGTAAATTCATTTGCATTTGGAGAGTACTTCTATATAGTCTGTTTTCAAAAGATATCCATTTTCTTATCAAATCTTGAAATATTAATCCTAACTCCAGAATCTTTAGTGTTATGAAAAGGTTATTGCATTGTTTTGTGGATTTTTTGTTTGCTTGGTTTTTTGTTTCTTGTTTGCTTGGTTTTGGGTTTGGGTGAGGGTGTTTCTTGAATCATGGAATGGGTTGGGCTGGAAGGGACATTAGGGACCATCCAGTTCCAACCACCCTGCTGTGGGCAGGGACACCTTTCACTAGGCCAGGTTGCTCAAAGTCCCCTCCAGCCTGGCCAAAGTTTCATGCAGGATACAGGCGTGGTACAGACACACACCAGGAATTCATGCTTAAGATGGTGAAGAACAGATCACTCCACTGTGTTTTGAGGAAAAAAGGAGTGCATGCTGTGAACTTAAGTGGCATATCAAGACCCTAGTGAAAGCACAGTGTAGCGGCCTCTGATACGCTCTGGCCTGAATTCTGTTGGTCATAGGCTGCTGTTATGAATTACAGTCTGTACAGAGATGGGCCACCTGCAAGTTCCTCTTTAACCATGGGCTTCTGGATGCTCTGTGATCTGTTTGTGTGGTTTCACACAACATCAGCATTGCACCATTTGCCCACAGTCCGGGAATCAATCTTTTATTTTCTATTTCTCCTGCTAGGATTTTCTATCTTGTTACTTGGTGAAATTGTGAATTTCTACAACTGGAAAAAAGCAACAGGATGTTAAGTACCCTTCCTGTCTATTAACTAAAAATGTGGAAGAATATAATTTACTCTCATAATTCACACAACTTTTCAAAGCCTTTTCAGACTCTAAGCAGGGCTTAACAGTAAAGTTCCTTCCTCCTGTAAAATTCTCACCTTGATTATTACTTTCTGCCTACCCAAATTTCCTATTCACTTTCAAATGTATGAGTCACTGTTGAGCTCAGTATGTATTTTATTTTGAGTGCTAGTATTCCATCAAAATGTTATCAACAGAACTTCATCCTTCACTTTCTGCCTTATATTTTCTGTGCACTGTTGTTTTGCCCTGGTGAGTAATGTGTAGTATGGTGCAGGATGGTGCTTATGCTCCATTGAACAGTGCTTGTGTTTCACTCCAGAAATGTAAGTTTGTGATCGGTGAAAACAAGAAGTTCTGTAACCTGAAAGCATCTAAAAATAGCTAATTGTTTTAGGGGGACAGGAACAAACCATTTAAATTTGGTGTACTTCAAAAAGCGTAAGTGTACAGAGTGCAGAATGCTATAACAGGAATAGGTATGGTGGGTTAGTCACTGAAATTTAATTAAAAGCTGTTCTGGTAACTCATATGAAAGTGCTTATGACACAAACGCCTGAGTAGATACAAAGTCTACAGAGACTTTGTTACTAGGCTTTTCATCTTTATAGGTATTTGGAATTCAAAAATATGCTTTTTTTAAAAAAAAAATGCATAGTGCTTTGTACTTTGTTGCAATTCTTAGCAAAAGAAAACAAAGAAAAGTTTCACCTGATATGACTCAGAATATTTGTATGAAAATAAAATCTACAAAGTGAATATGAAACAATGTTTTAATTTTAAATAAAAAACTGATTCTCATCTCCATAGATTTTTTTTTCATCTTTTCTGATGGACACATACCTGCATAAGAACCAACCAACCAAAAAATCCCCTCAAAATCCAAACAAAAAACGCAACAAAGAAAAACAATATCCATTTTAAAGTTTAAGAGGTCTTGAGCTGCATACAGGGATTCCTTTCTGAGCTGTCATATCAGCTTCTTAGTAAGCCACAAAGTCAGAGAGAATCAAAAGCCTACATATTCCTAAGCTGCAATCGTCTCTATCAGTGCATCCTACATTTCATTCTCTTGATGTGTCATGGACATTAATGCAGTCGTCTGTCAAGTGTGATGCATCAAATACCACGTTCCAGAAATGAAGTGCAGAGCTGCTGACACTGGGTAGCAGCAGGAGGAATGTAGCATCCAGTGACCTCCCTTTGAGGCTCAGATTGTATGATACAAAAGTCCAGTTGCCTGACCTACCAAACCATTAGTGACTGAGAGATCACCAGCTGGGAAACTCTGACTCGTGTTCCTGCTTATCTCTCGCAGGCAGTGTCAATTACTGTGAAACTCATGGGCTGCAGCAGGTCAAGTGCACATGTGAAAGGGAGCAAGAGAACAAGAAAGCACGTGGCACTTCGCCTCCACAGAGGTGGAGATGTGACACACAACCAGGCCATACTCCAGACATGATTATGATACATTTTTGTAATAAAACAAGACTTCAGAAATTTGATACGTGAAGATTTCATTATGTCTACTTTTGGTTTTGGCTTTTCTGTTCCTTTCCGGCTGGTAACAGATAAGCAACCACGTAACGCAACCGGGGGCTTGCCAGCACAAGCCCCGGTGTGCCCTCGGGCAGAGGGGACGCAGCGTTGGCCTCCACAGCGTCC
>NW_008238833.1:1813003-1817946 GCF_000691975.1 Corvus brachyrhynchos | reverse complement strand
GTGCGCTGGCTCCTCCTCAGAGGAAGCACGTTGGGCGGCCGATGAATTAGGGTCGCGTTGGCCCGGAGGCAAAGAAGGCGGGAGGGGCTTCTGGTGTGAGTTCCAACAGGTTTATTCACGAGAGGGACCAGGGACCAGCAAAAAGCGCCGACGAGACGCGGGCTAGCCCCCTTTATGGGGGGGGGGAGCAAGGCAGGGAAAGGCAAAACAACCAATGGGGTACAAGCAGAGGGGAGGATACAATTTTTCAGAACAAATGGGGAAAACAGGGAGGCAGGAGTCATAACAGGGAACCAATTAATAACTACAAAAGGGAGAACTTTCTGGAACAGGGGGAGGTAATTTAGGATTGGGAGCCACCCAGGGGGAGGTAACCTAGACCGCAGTGATCTCTTCTGGTGACTGACATTTGATGGTTTCAGCCCGAGAGCAGGCTGAGCCACCCCAACAACCACGTTTTCTGTATATATTTTTGTCTTGTAGAAGTTTATGAAAAGAAGTGGATGCATTACTTTTTAACTTAAGGACTTGATTAGGGGGGGTGGTATGTTCCTATGTTTCTGTACATTCTATGTACAGAATGTTTCTATGTTTCTGTGGTTCTGTACATTCTCTTAATCTAGTGACCAAGTGTTCTTAAAACACTTGAATGGGTTTTTTTCACAATAATCCATACTGATTTTATGGAGAAGTGGGTGATGTGAGAATCATTCATATTCAGTAGTCATTTTTTTATCTGTTTCAAAGGAGATATGCAAACTGTATTTTTGTCTTGGAAGACTTACTTTAATTTTTTTCCATAGAAGTCATTCAAACATGAATCTGTCCTGTTGTGTCTGATGAAGAAGCAAAAGATAATTAAGATGAGCACTTAAAGTATATATACTTTCAGGATTCTATTTATTTATTTATTGAGAAATCTGTTCTAAATAGCTTTGGAACACATTTGTCTCTATTTCCTACCTTTTTTTTTCTCACGAAATAGGCAATATAGGGAACCGTTTAATTCACTTTTCCTCCCTTCCACCCTATCTTGTATGTCATTGAGATTTTATACTCAAGATAGTAAAAAGACAAGTAGTCAGGCACTGGTGTTGATGGATGACAGTGATTTACAACCTGGTTCCACCTCTTCACCCATTTTAACCCAGCATTTATTCACATAAGCAATGACTTTGGTATCAGGAAGAAGCTGGACTCTGCCAGAGTCTTCACTGCTCTCAAAACATGAAGTTCACGCTGTCTGAAAAGCAAAACATCACTAGTCAACTAAATTAGCAGTGGAAAACCAGCTTCATTTAAATTATTCATTGGGAAAAATCTGAAAACATAGAGGACCAGAAAGGGTTGTCTGATACATATGACAGTGGCATTAATGTTAGAATTCCTCTTGTTTGGAAGTGTTTCTGTTTTACACTCCTTGGGAGCATCCAAGGAGTGTGACATCCCCTGATGATCTCCTGCGTCTAGCAGAAAACTATAAATACCCAAATTGCTATAATAGTCATGGAAAGAAAAGGGTAAAATTAACCAGAGGAGAACATTAAGATCATTAATTTTCAAAAAATTATTTACTGTCTCTTTTAAGATATTGACAAGTACTTGCCTTCTATTATCCTCATGCCTCACGAACATCCAGGGGTAAAATAATATGGAGGTGAGGAACTGTGATGGAGTATATACAAAAGTGCAAAATTCATTTAACTCCATGTGTCACAGTGTCTCAAACTCAGCCCCTATCTGACATTAAATATGTAGCAAGGGGATTGAATACAGAGAAGCTGCTCTTGTGGAGATACTCCTTCCTTTCTAAGCACCCAGTGAGTTTTAAATATCTGGTACCGTGCTGAGATTCTACATTTATCCTGAGTACTTCAGTGCTCAAAATGGACAGCTTGTTCTAAATCAAAAACTCTGTAGGTGTCTCCAAAGATTATTCTTCTCTTTTCTTTCACTTTCCCCACCCTAAATTACATCAAGATATATTAAAATATTTGGAAGCTTAAATTGTTTAAAAGTGGTAGATAGATGTTACTAACAAATTGATTCATTCAGAGAGTGACACAAGATTATTATTTTCCCACTAGCATAAAAGAAAGTGACTAGCCTGACTCACCTCCCTGAATTAAGAATCAGTCACCTATTACAATCACCTTTTGGAGCTGACTGTATCTCCCTTAGCTATATAGGACAATACTCAAAACCTAGGTGCCTTTAGTTTGGTGTATAAAGTCAGATAAAACTTTCAATTCACTGCAAACTACACAGGGGTGATAGATATTGACTTAGGTTACTTAAAATTACCTGTTAAACCCAGAATCTTTCACTATCTCTTCTTCTACTGTCCCCAGATTAAATGTATTTTGATAATAAAAAGAATGATTTATCCACAATAAGTGCATTCAGAGATTTCATTCAAAATATGCTTTTCATTTTTTTTTCATATTTGGCCAAGGATTGGGTTTTTTTGTGGGGGTTTAGTCTCCTCTAAAAGCTGCTGCAATTCATCTTTTTTTTTTTTCATTGGCTGTTTTTCTCAGTTTCATGTTGTTTTCCTTCTTGTAACATCCTTCCTTTCTTTTCCCTGGGCACCCTTCCCTTCCCTCCTCCAGGGTTACCATAGAAATATACAACCACAAATTTCAGCAGAGAAACTCAGGCTGAAGTAATAAACTGAAATGTCAGGAAGAACTACTTTGCATAAGTCACAAACCAAATTGTACATTTAGATAATTATTAATTATGTGATATTTTTACAGAATTTGGGTATATCTGTGGAGTTTGTTTTTAATGTTTCACTTTCAGCTTGTACTCCAGTATTTGCATTAATAGCATTGGCAATAAATACACTGATTTGAAGCATATCAGCTTGGCAAGCCCTTTATCTTCTGTCTACGGTTTCCATTTAAACAGTTATGAAAATATAAAACTTGGCACTTTCCAAAACAAGACTACAAACAAAGCTAAATATACTATGCACGGTGTATATATATAGATATATACATACACACACACACACACACACACACACACGCACGTGGGAAAAACATGTTTTTTTATTACATATTGGTAATTGTGAATAGGCAAAGCAGAAAAATTCATCTTGTATAAGAAGACATCAAGAACTAGCTGCCTGACCTTGGTCTAGGTATTAGGATATAAAACTAAGTATGAAAAACAAACTAACAAACTAAAAAAACCCAACCAATCAAGCAAAAAAACCCCAAAAAATGCCACCAGCCACCAATATATTTCTTTTAAAAAATCCTGTTTACTGCTAGATGTGAGGTCATTATGAACATAATTATATAATTAGATATATAGATAGTTAAACTGTTAATAGCAAAGCCATTTACAAATCTAGCCTGATTCTTCATATGCTGCATAGTGAACCAACCTCAGTTTATGTAAAATGTATTTCACGCACAACAATACTACAATAACAGTTTGAAGCAACAATTTTCACCCCTGTAGTTATTGATTGATTGTTCAATTTGAGAGTTCATTCTTCACTTGTTATGATTTCTCATTGGTCACCAATTGTTTTACTTCTAGATTAGCTGTTTGGAACCACTGAATTAATGGCATTATTTATATGGCATTTCAAATAGCACTGAATAAAATACCAATATTTTATTAATAAGATCTATCTAGATGTTGAGTCTAGGCAGAAATATGAGACAAATTTTTCTGTCTTTTTTTTCTCTCTGATTCAAAATTTTTAACAGAAAACATTATGTGATTATTTATACAGAAAAGAAAATACAGTCCTAAAAAGAGCTTAACTTAAATTTAATTTTGAATGCTTTTACTGCAAAGTTCTGGATCCTGAAAATTTTATTAGATAAGGTTAGATACACTAGAAACAACATCTTGTCTTTTATGGAGTTCAATAAAAAATAAACTTATCCTTCCTTACAATTAATTTGGTAAAAGCTTTTGAGTTAGTATTTTCATATTTTAATATAAAGAATCTTGGAAGGAAAAGAAAAAATGGAAGGTGTAGTTGTTCACAACTGAAATTGGAACAAAATTTAGATTAATTTAACCCTTCCAAATTGATAACAAAATAACTGCATATGGAATTGGAATAAAGAATAAAGTCTTCATATTTTAAGTATAAAGAAAATGTCATCACTTGTCTTGCATCACTTGTTTCACTTCTTAACATTAGTTTCTCAAAATTTTATAAAATTTAAAAGAAAATGCTGTTTTATCACAAAGATTTCCAAAAATGCCAATAAGAAGTTGAAATTTAATTCTTTAAATTTTCAAAATTTTAAAAGATACCTTGACTTAGGAGACTGATGATCACTAATGCTGTTTCTAGAAAAAAAATCAGTACGAACAAGTTGATGTTCTTAAATGAAACACCAAAAAACTTACCGAGGTATTTTCTTAAAAGTCATCCAATAATTTTGAATGCTTCATTTCAGTTTTCAGTGTGCCTCAAAAGTGAAGGACTCAAAATAAGAAGTCAAAGTGCTTTTCAATTCCATACTGTATAGGGAATACTTTTTCTTGGGTTTTTTGGTTTTTTTTTGTTTTGTTTTGTTTTGTTTTGGGTTTATTTGACCATGAAAAAAGTATCAGGAATGGAAAACCTGAACTGATTATTGTGGATATCCACTATTAAAGTTTACCTCATAATATTAGACTTTCCTCATGCAGAAGCACCCTAAAGGTTCCCTTTACTTTTAAAGTGTGAAATAAAGTTTCTCATGTTTTGAGGCTGATCTAACAAAAAAAAAAAAAAAAACCAAAAAAAACCAAACCAACCAAAAAATCCCCCAACTCGCTCCCCAAAAAACCCCAAACCTAAAACCAAAGCCAAACCAACCAAAAAATCCCCCAACTCGCCCCCCAAAAAACCCCAAACCTAAAACCAAAGCCAAACCAACCGCACAAAAACCTGCTGGAGTTAGGGCAAGAGTCCTGGCCAT
>NW_008238833.1:1812540-1812898 GCF_000691975.1 Corvus brachyrhynchos | reverse complement strand
TTTGCTCAAAAAATGCTACAGATCTCTGGTGGTTCAGGTGATATATGATAATGTGTCAGAATTCCATGATTTGCTCACAAAATCCCAGGGAGAAGAAGGGAAGGGTGTCCCTATGTTCACTGAGTCAAATCTTGTCTTCCTCTGCCTGTATCACATGCAGGATCAAGGATTTCTATCTGGTGTTTACCTAAGCTGTTTCTTACAGAGGCTTAATATATGTTTTCTGCAAATATCTTTCACAAATTATTCCAGTTTGTCTGTACTTAATGCTAAGTCTTACTTTAATGGTTAAACTAAGGGCTGTGATAGATTTGTCTTAGCAGCCAAAATAAGGCAGGTGAAACTGTTAAAGCACTAA
>NW_008238833.1:1803052-1812525 GCF_000691975.1 Corvus brachyrhynchos | reverse complement strand
GTTAATGCAGGGATGCCTGATACCACAAGTCATCACCTGCTGACTTATCACAGCATTCAGTCCTGTATATTAAGCTAAATGAAGACTAGATGTCTGATTTTAATCTTCTGCCACAAGCCTGTCAGAGTCCTAAGTACCTTTTGCTGCATTATAAGCCTATTGCTTTTTTTGCCCTATCTTCAGTGAGCATGGGGAGCAATTTATTTATTTCTGTTATGCTACTTCTTCTGATGTATTTATAGGCTAAGAAGGATGCAGAGTTTTAAGGAGTAGATTTGTCTGACTGCTCTCAAGGAACTGTGTGTCAATACATAAGAATAAGCTGGGAAGAAGAAAATGTAGGATTAAGTCAAGGCACAGGGCCAGTGAGGCCTCCAGAAAGGTTGGGTGTGGGGTGTTCTGTCAGTGATGAAGGGGAGGTTTCACATCTCATGTTCTTTGTGGAATTCACTGTAAAGCAGATGAGGCAGGAAGATGACTTTATTTTTTTGTGAAAGTCTGTGGGTTAGATAATTTTGGCATAACTGGTGGAGTTTACCTCACACAATTATCGTGAGCCGTTTTAATTGAATCATAGAATCACAGAATCACAGAATAAGCTGAGTTGGAAGGCACCCATCAAGATCATGAAGTCCAGCTCCTGGCCCTGCACAGGACACTCCAAGAGTCACACCATGTGCCTTAGAGCATTGTCCAAAGGCTTCTTGATGTCTGCCAGGCTGGTGCTGTGACCACTTCCCTGGGGAGCCTGTTCCAGTGCCCAGCCATACCCTGGGGAAAGAACCTTTTCCTGATATCCAACCCAAACCTCCCCTGACTCAGCTTCATGCTGTTTCTTCGAGTCCTGTCACTGGTCACAAGAGTGAAGAGATCAGTGCCTGCCCCTCTGCTTCCCCTTGTGAGTATGTTGAAGACCACAGTGAGGTCTCCCCTCAGTCTCCTCTTTGTCAGGCTGAACAGACCAAGTGACCTCAGTCGCTCCTCAAACGGCTTCCCCTCCAGACCCTTCAGTATTCTCATGGCCCTCCTTTGAACACTCTCTAATTTCTTAATGTCAAAAATGACAGTTTGTGTGATTTGATTTAGGGATACAGCACTCCTTGAATGAGTCATCTTGGTGCCAGATGTTTGAATGCTCTGAAGATTCAGAGATATCTTTACTGAGTGCTTACATTTTATCCACCAAGGCTACAAGAGATGCTGGAATATTTCTCTGAAGTACAGAAGAGTGCACTAAAAGAAGCCAGAAAGAGACAAGACAGAATAAGTGATGTTTATGTTGATGCAGCAATGTTTATTTAGCCATCATTCCACAGCAATGTTTATTTAGCCATCATTCCTTAAAATTAAACTGTTGAGACAAAAAAACCCTATAACAATATATCAGACAGCTGAGTCAATATAGGTAAATCAGTATGAATGTCCATGTCATTACCCTGCCACACAGCTTCTCACCAGCACTGCTGCAGTACAAGACCGTACCTTGGGAGGATCTCTTTCACCATTAAATATAACTTTTGTCACCTCATCTTAATTTCACTATATAGCCCTTGTCTAATTGTTAAGGAGAATGTATTGTTCACTCAGCTACCTCAGTTTTCTACAGTATTAAGGAAAAGTTTGTTTCAAGAGCATGCAAGTTATTGAAAGCTGTTCACCTGACAATATTGGCCTGAGTGATGTGTTGTTTACTTGTATTTCACAGGAGGCCTGTGCAAGCAGAAGCAATGAGTGGGCAGTGTCTGGGGATTCTTAAATTCAGAAAAATCTGCCCTGTTTTGGTAACTGCACTTATATCAGTCATAAATACATACCTTCTGCCTTTTAATTTATTGCTGTAAAATAAGGATAGAACTAAATTTACTGTATTTTACACACCTGTTGTTTTTTTCACTGCGCAGCCTGAGAGTATGGTTTCCAGTGAAACAAAATCTCATCATAAATATGTGGAAGACATTTTTTGTGGCCTTTCTGTCTTGAAGATGTGTGTGACTGCAGGGAACAGCAGAAATTCAGAGACTTAATCACAGGGAGATGAGTGGAAGATGTAGGAGTCCAGCCTTCTGGAGAGATGAAGGTTACAACCCATCACAGCAAATCATCTGGGAAGTGAAGTACTAAAATCAATGATATTAAAAGTTGTCTTACAATTGCTTCCTTAACCTAAGGAGGTGATGACATGGCTTTCCCATCACCAACCCCTTTGCAAGATATATGCTTAACTGGGGGCTGAAGTGGAAGAAAGGTTCTGCAGGATTTCAGCAAGACACCATCCCAGCTCATCATAACTACATGCCTTCTTCAAGGGATGGGAGATGGACTGGACAAGGACAGCCCACATCAGTCACTGTGGACATGTTGTCAAGACTGCAAGAGAACTCTCAGGATGATGGGGACGACCTGGCTCAGAATAAGTGATAGAGCAGGAAGTGAAAATCTTCTGGACAGGACACCAGAAGCTGCTGAACATAACAAGTACCTGTGTAGGAAGCAAGCTAAAATTTAAGTTGTGAGAGGTGGCTGGACAAGGACAGCCCACATCAGTCACTGTGGACATGTTGTCAAGACTGCAAGAGAACTCTCAGGATGATGGGGACGACCTGGCTCAGAATAAGTGATAGAGCAGGAAGTGAAAATCTTCTGGACAGGACACCAGAAGCTGCTGAACATAACAAGTACCTGTGTAGGAAGCAAGCTAAAATTTAAGTTGTGAGTGGTGAGTTTCACAGGTGGTTAAGTGGGAGGTATGTGAAAAAATGCCAAACTTCACAGATAATTGGAGAGGATGTTTGTGGGAGTACAGTGTTGTAAGGCAAACAGCACCCAGGTAACCATTAGCAATACCACATAATGTCAAGATTGCACAGCAAATGGGATGAGAAATAACATATTTGTTATCAAAACTAGTACTAACCAGAAAAAAGTTATGGATTCATTTGTATAGCTGGGGGAAAATGGGAGGTGAAAGGTAGATAGAAGAATGGTGAAAAGGAAGGCCAAGAAGGGGAAATGGACCCTTAGGAGTGGAAATGCTGTGAAGGTGGTGTATGGGGGGCAGGCCTACCACAAGACCTATTCTAGCTGGAGCAGGACATGAAACCAAACCCTCTAGTCTAAGCAGGTTCACCCTGTGTCTGAGTCAGTGGGTTTGGAATGGTTGTGGGGCAGGTTATCTACCTCTCTAGTAAGGGAACACATAGATAGGTGGATTAAGCATTGCAGTATCACTGTGTCAGTGTGTTCCAGGCCTCACAGCTTCAACAGCCACCCAGCTTTTCATAATGGGAGTGGGTTTTTTTCCTCACATGACTTCAGAACCTGTCATCTCTTCATCGCAAGTTATCAGCATCACACATAATTTGTAAGCATTTGGCATTAGAGCTGTTTGCTCTTTGGTCTGTGCCTTTCATTAACCTATATCATTCATTGGGATAGCAATAAGATGCTATGGGAACCCTCTCTAAATGCCAGTTTTTGTCCCCAGAGTTCTCTTAAGTGAAGCTCTTCAGTGAAGCTCTTCAGATCTCTCTCATGCCCTGTATTCTCAGCCCACTTGTAAGGTACCACCTTATCAGCTCTGTCTCTGCTCTAGCACGAACCAAATTCCTCATCACAGCTACATGTGCAAGCTATGGTTGAAGTTTTCTCATTGTAATGATCACTGAAAAGTCCCTGGTGAATTTCACAGATTGTCATTTTACTACCTTCAGAGGTGCCCTAGACTCCCACAAACCCTAAACTGGCCACCTCTACCCATTTTTTTCAGCAGATGAGTCAGTATCAGTCTTCCAACAGGGTTTTTACTATACAGTCCACTAGGATTCAGTAGCAGAATTACAGTGATTACCTGTTTCTGCACAGGCAAGTCAGGCTCCAGAGCAATTAAAATGGTAATATTCCATATAAAAAACTACAGCACATTCTTCAACCTAACAGATTGTTATACATTGTTCATGAAAATAATATGTTTTTGGTAGACTCCACACTGAAATTCAACCAAGGAAATCCAATCTTATTTCCTCAGAAAAAGACAGCTCACTTCCGATCAGATGGATTTTATCTGTTTAAGAAAGATGAAAGGTTCACATAGCAAGGAAAATAATACTGTGATAAGGGGTGGAATGAGTCAAATTAAACAATTATCCATGCAGACACGGAAAGAGACCTTTCAGAACTACTGCAGTTTTAGTACAGTCCTGTTAGACCACCCTGCTGCTCACTCATCTGGACACTCCTGCTGTATTTGCCTCTTACTACTCTACACAGGTGTTCCGGTGATTCCTTTGGTCTGGGGGTTTTTCTGGCATATTCACAGCACATATGTTTTTGCTATTTTGCCACAGAAATACGATTATGTGAACCAGGTGGCCTCATCCCACAGAACAGGTACTGATGCTGTCTCACCCCTCCATCTTTTAACTGCATCATATGTTGTGGGTACACCAGGCTTGTGAGGATAAAAAGTGAATAAGCAGAGGGCTGTCAATGAGTTTTATGTACTTTTTTCTGTTTTTCAATTCAGCTAGTGCGACTTATAGATCTATACAAAATCCAATGTTTTATAACTCAAGATACATATTTTCCCTGCCTCAGTGTACACAGCATGTTGCAAAGACTGTAACTTGGAGCTTCTAAGAATGTGATTTCTCCTGCAAGCAGTTTCTGTCATGTGTTTTTATTTTTTCATTTCCTCAGCAATAGCTGTACAGGCCTCTGTGATACTAAAAGTGCATTTCCCCTCTCACCAATACCCTTGTGTTTTCTATAGGGATTTTAAGTTTTGTGGTAGCAATCCAAGAAAGTGCTTTGCTCTCCCTTATTGGGAACATTTCACTCACTTGCACTAGTCCTCTACAAAAAAACTTACGAATCAAAGAAATCAGATGGCATCTATCCTTCCCTGTTCAGTAACAAGTGCCCCGCAAGTGTTCTCCAAGCCTCCTGTTCCAGGCTTATTCAGTAGTTAATAGCCTTTCCCAAATATCTTTTCTAATGTAGTTTTATAGGTGGCTTTCCTTTATTTCCTGGTGTAAAAAGCATGCAGCAGGCATTAAGATACAGTAAAAAAGAGCTCAAAATATCCAAAACTTCCTCGTCGAGTAAAAAGATGCAGCACAGATCCTAGGAAAGACCAGTGTCCTTCTAAAATTGTAGTTACAAGTCAAACAAGTCTGCCTGAAATGACAGTAAACGTTTGCATAAAGAAACTGAATTTAATTCCTGACCTGTACTGCCAGTGGAACCCTGAGAGCACTCCAGTCCACCTTAAATGAGACACTGAGAAAGTGATTAATATTCCAAAATATCTAGCTATGGGGGATAACTGCTTTCATTTGGGATTCAGCTCTCCAAGATACTCTCCAAGATCACAGATACTTATCCCTGATGTGCTTGCATGCTTCGCACAGTGTTAGGCAATTATGAAGTAGAGGATTCCCACACTTAGTGCCTGGTAAACTAATTTACAAATTACCTGTAATGGCTGATCACCAATGACTACACTGGGAGCTTAGAAAACCAGCTCACATGTATGACCTACAAAGAGACTTTTAAACAGGGATGATTTAATTTTGAACTGAATCCCTAATGCAAGTTGGACTGGTCCAAACCCATGGAATTCATAGCTTGTGTGTAGACAAATTTCTTCATTTCATCTCAGTAACCAAAGCCATTTTCTCTTTTAGCACAGACAGAACTAGCAGAAAAGTTAAGAAGTTGGTATGATTTTTGGCTTGGAACTCACTAATTGCTCTCCAGGCTTGTTCTTTCTCACATCATCTTTAAGAAGTCCTCATTAAATGACGAAGGATGGAAAACTGGAGTGAAAAGACGAACATCTAATGAACCCAGTGGAAAGAGAAAATAGAATCATGCCACATATTAAACTGAATTTTGTTTTCAGCGTAGGTTTTTATTGTGCTTTTGTAAACATAATGTAGACAAAGCTAAGAAAATTACAGCGAAGATCTGATTTTTCCACTGTCCTACTCCTGTGGAGTCCACTGTACTACTTCTCAGGTGGGCATAGGAGAACACTTATTTTTAGGTCAGCGCTTTCATTTGGTATTGTTTTATTCAATCAACTTTTCATCTGGTAAGCTACAAAGTCCATAAATTAATTTTTAATAAGGCATTTTTAAATGCCAACACAAATTGCATACTTGTTTTTTGTTATTATACACTAAAGGGACCGTCAGACAACTCGCTGTTAAATCAGAGTTAGGAAGAGAAAGATGAAAAAAAACAAATAAGTGTTTGGAGAGGATGAGGAAGAAAGAGATGTATTTCACTGAAGATTTCATCATACTAGAAAATCTTCTAAAGCTTTTTTATTATCACTGCAGTGTAACAAATTTTAGAGCTTTCAAAACATCATTCAAATGGCTAATATATCCACAAAGTGCAATCTGAAATGGAGTGAATGCCTGTTATGTTTATTGGACAAATTCAAAAGTAAAAATAAGATTTCTTTTTCTTAATAATTAATACATAAAAATGCACTTTGTATTCTTTTTGCCTGAAAAATCCACACAATAAGGTTCAACAAAGGCCTGTTTCTTCTCATAACTACAAAAACTTATTGAATTGAATGCTCAGACTGCAATAAATTCAGTTATTTAGGTTCTTCTTTGCCAGAGGAATAACAGATGTGTAGAGACATTAAAAAATATACTGTTTTTCTGCTAAAGACAAGCTTTTAACTATTTGCTCACAAATCCAGACATTCATATCAATGTGATATATAAAAAGGATATAATGCTCCAAGGAATCTGAGTTTCATCCTTAACCTGTCAGCATCAGGATATGGGAGTCCAATCTTTAGAGAAGTTGCGTGTAGTAGTTTGGGGCTTTTTTCTTTCACTAAAAATTTCATTTACATGTTTTGCAACTCCAGAAGGGATAAGAAAATTGTCACCTTGTGCCTAAAACAACAAGTTTCTACTCAGAGTTCAGCTCCAGGGATGGGGAAATCATTTGCTTTCTACAGTATCACTTAGCAGGTGCTAACAAGGGCAGCTATTAAAAAAAAAAAAAAAAAAAAATCCCTGTGGTGTTTGTTTGTTTGTTTGTCTGTTTTTTCTTGACTGCTCATGTTCACACCTGCCCACCAGAATTCCTTTTTTTGTTTTCCTAAGTCATCTGCCTCACTATATGGAAAGAAGTGGTAGTGCTATATTTTATGCAAATATAAATTGATCTTAATTAGCATGTGTAGCACAAAAATTTTTATCTTGTATTTTTAGGTGCAGTTAAGTAGAGCTAGTGTTCACCATGCTTATAAACAGATCAGCTACTATTTATTTGAAACAGTTTATATACTGAAACCTGTGCAGTCATTTACATTGTGCCCTAACAGGAAAAACTCAAGCAAAGTGAATGTTTCTGATATTTTTATTCTGTACTTGCCCGGTATAAGTATTGATTTTCACATGGACGTGCCAGAAGTTCAATGTTGACAAAGAAAATGTTGGGTAGGGAAACAGTCTTGAAACACTGAAACATTCAGAAAGCAGGAGGTTAAACGGGCAGTCTGTTTTAGGCAGCGGCTTCCTCATCTCATTCTTTATGGTGCAGGGGGGTGGAAGAAGTTAAGATTCCAATAAGGCTGAGGAAAAGGGAATTTTATCTAACACAGAGGCAGAAACTTTCAGAAAACGAGCCTTGCTACAGTTGAATGCAGCTAGCAAGAGTGCTGGGAAGGCTTCTGCATTTGCCTAACCATGTGTGATATGCCATTCATAAAGTAGCATTCCCACATTTATCTTAAGGCTACTTATTGACAAGTGCTCAGCCAGCTACAATTTGTCTGATAGCTAGATAGTTTTTACAGACAATCAATATACATAGCAGAACATAGTTCAATGGATTTGGTATTTACCAAATAAATGGACATTGAATAATAGGATCATTAACTTTGGAAAATAAGATTATTGAGTACAACTGTTAACCCAGCACTGCCAGGTCCACCAGTAAGCCGTGCCCCTAAGCACCTCATCTACACGCCTTTCGAACAGTTGCAGGGACAGTAATTCCAACATTTCCCTGGGCAGTCTGTTCCTATACTTGACTACCCTTTCAATGAAGAAATTTTTCCTAATATCCAACTAAACCTCCCCTAGCACAACTTGAGGTCAATTCCTCTTGTTTTACTGTTTGTTAAGTGGGAGAAAAGATCAACCTCCACCCAGCTACAGCCTCCTTTTAGGCAGTGGTAGAGAGCAGTAATGTCTCCCTTCAGCCTCCTTTTCTTCAGGCTAAACAACCCAGTTCCCTCAGTCGCTCTTCATAAGGCTTGTGTTGAGGTAGGAAAATCCGTGTGGCAACGTTAAGGCAGTGTAGGCATCTGTCCCACATGGGGAAGCAGGATGCTCAGACTGATAAGATCCACTTGTATAAGAAGCCCATAGGCCTTTCAGATTTAACCTTCAAGGATTCACATAACTGTAAAGATGACAATGTGTCTGTCAGCAATCTGATTTCAGATGTCTTGGTTTGGAGTTATGTAATTACTTCTCACACTATACCTGCCTTAAAGAGCCAAAGGACTTAAATAGACAATCCAAACTAGTATGGAAGAGAGAAGTTAGTAACAGATATGATCTCAGATGTCTGACAGCAAGTAATAGGGTGACAGCACAACCTAGGCCTCCAGCCTGACTGGTCAATGCTTGTCCATCTATAAAAATGAATTTAAAAAAATAAAACCATATTCAAAGCAATACACAGACATGCTCTAATCCCCAATAAAAGTATTCAGCATGCAGAGTGGTTCTCACCCAAAAGGTGTCCCTACAGGGAGGAAACAATTTCAGCCCATCAATTCATCCCAACAGTTATGGTGGAGTCTTCCCTAACTTTTCCCACTTCTCAACTTACTTTTATACTATTTCCTTATGTTTAGGTGGAGCTTGAGTGATTCTTGTCACGGCTACCTTCATTACTGATTGGTGTTAAATTCTGTCACCTCATTTTAAAGATGGAGTCAAAGAAAATACAGAGCGCACGCCCAGTGAGGGGTGGTCGTACCTTGGGGGCAGATACCTCTGGGATGGAGATGTACATTAATATTACAATTAGGCTATAATGAACCAAGTTCATCTGAGGAGAGCAATTTTGCCGCAGTTTCTGGCTCAGAAACAGGACATCTTTCCCTGTCACTCTTGGTTGACAGCTGCTATGTAGTTTATCAGCTGCAAAGCACAATCGAGTTCCCTTCCCTGCAGGGATTCCAGCAGAGCCTGGCTGTGGTGTCTGCACTCTGCTCCACCCTCCATTCCATCCCCCTCAGCAGGTGCTATGGTTGCAGACTGTGGATGTAGGGAATCATCATGGAATAGGTTTTGAGCATGCCAACCATATACCATCCAGGGAGTAGCAGCTGTGTTTTACCCTATAATTTCCATACTATTATAACTTCTGTTAGGATGTGAATATAACATCCCAGTTTCCTCTAATTTTACCCCCGGCCATCT